>NC_135990.1:2352599-2560099 GCF_053455715.1 Rhinoraja longicauda
AGACAAGGGGAGTTTCAATAGGCAGATGGTTGGAACAAAGGCTGGAGATTTGAAATAGGTGTGAGACAAAAGGATCAAAGAGTTGCAGATTGTGAAGTCAGAGGAAGGAAAGTGGGTGGAGGGGGATAGGGAGGAGGGAGGAGGTGTGAGTACAGGTGGGCCGGGGGGCGGGGAAGGGGGGTTATATCAAGGTTTATATTAAGGTCTTACTTGAACGGAGACAAAAAATGCTGGAGTAACTATTCCAGAATGACTCCAGCATTTTTTGTCTACCTTCAATTTATACCTGGATCTGCAGTTTTTTTTCCTGAGGTCTTACTTGAAGTCTTTGCTATGCCCAATATTAATGTTTTAAGTTACGATAGGGTTGAATTTGAATGATTTTAACTAGTAAATGAGAATTACAGAAATACAGACGACAATTTACATTTTGTCACTCAAAGAGGATTTAGACAATAGACAATAGACAATAGACAATAGGTGCAGGAGTAGGCCATTCAGCCCTTCGAGCCAGCACCGCCATTCAATGCGATCATGGCTGATCACTATCAATCAGTACCCCGTTCCTGCCTTCTCCCCATACCCCCTCACTCCGCTATCCTTAAGAGCTCTATCCAGCTCTCTCTTGAAAGCATCCAACGAACTGGCCTCCACTGCCTTCTGAGGCAGAGAATTCCACACCTTCACCACCCTCTGACTGAAAAAGTTCTTCCTCATCTCCGTTCTAAATGGCCTACCCCTTATTCTCAAACTGTGGCCCCTTGTTCTGGACTCCCCCAACATTGGGAACATGTTATCTGCCTCTAATGTGTCCAATCCCCTAATTATCTTATATGTTTCAATAAGATCCCCCCTCATCCTTCTAAATTCCAGTGTATACAAGCCCAATCGCTCCAGCCTTTCAACATACGACAGTCCCGCCATTCCGGGAATTAATCTAGTGAACCTACGCTGCACGCCCTCCATAGCAAGAATATCCTTCCTCAAATTTGGAGACCAAAACTGCACACAGTACTCCAGGTGCGGTCTCACCAGGGCCCGGTACAACTGTAGAAGGACCTCTTTGCTCCTATACTCAACTCCTCTTGTTACGAAGGCCAACATTCCATTGGCTTTCTTCACTGCCTGCTGAACCTGCATGCTTCCTTTCATTGACTGATGCACTAGGACACCCAGATCTCGTTGAACTCCCCCTCCTCCTAACTTGACACCATTCAGATAATAATCTGCCTTTCTATTCTTACTTCCAAAGTGAATAACCTCACACTTATCTACATTAAACTGCATCTGCCATGTATCCGCCCACTCACACAACCTGTCCAGGTCACCCTGCAGCCTTATTGCATCTTCCTCACAATTCACACTACCCCCCAACTTAGTATCATCTGCAAATTTGCTAATGGTACTTTTAATCCCTTCGTCTAAGTCATTAATGTATATCGTAAATAGCTGGGGTCCCAGCACCGAACCTTGCGGTACCCCACTGGTCACTGCCTGCCATTCCGAAAGGGACCCATTTATCCCCACTCTTTGCTTTCTGTCTGTTAACCAATTTTCTATCCATGTCAGTACCCTACCCCCAACACCATGTGCCCTAATTTTGCCCACTAATCTCCTATGTGGGACCTTGTCGAAGGCTTTCTGAAAGTCGAGGTACACCACATCCACTGACTCTCCCTTGTCAATTTTCCTAGTTACATCCTCAAAAAATTCCAGTAGATTTGTCAAGCATGATTTCCCCTTCGTAAATCCATGCTGACTCGGAACGATCCCGTTACTGCTATCCAAATGCTCAGCAATTTCGTCTTTTATAATTGACTCCAGCATTTTCCCCACCACTGATGTCAGACTAACTGGTCTATAATTACCCGTTTTCTCTCTCCCTCCTTTCTTAAAAAGTGGGATAACATTTGCTATTCTCCAATCCACAGGAACTGATCCTGAATCTATAGAACATTGAAAAATGATCTCCAATGCTTCCACTATTTCTAGAGCCACCTCCTTAAGTACTCTGGGATGCAGACCATCAGGCCCTGGGGATTTATCAGCCTTCAGTCCCATCAGTCTACCCAAAACCATTTCCTGCCTAATGTGGATTTCCTTCAGTTCCTCCATCACCCTAGGTTCTCCAGCCCCTAGAACATTTGGGAGATTGTGTGTATCTTCCTCAGTGAAGACAGATCCAAAGTAACGGTTTAACTCGTCTGCCATTTCTTTGTTCCCCATAATAAATTCCCCTGCTTCTGTCTTCAAGGGACCCACATTTGCCTTGACTATTTTTTTCCTCTTCACGTACCTAAAAAAACTTTTGCTATCCTCCTTTATATTATTGGCTAGTTTACCCTCGTACCTCATCTTTTCTCCTCGTATTGCCTTTTTAGTTAACTTTTGTTGCTCTTTAAAAGAGTCCCAATCCTCTGTCTTCCCACTCTTCTTTGCTATGTTATACTTCCTCTCCTTAATTTTTATGCTGTCCCTGACTTCCCTTGTTAGGGAAATTCTGTCGTGGAAAAGATACATCACTGGTCGTTAAAAGATTTGCCTGTTATACCCTTGAAATGAAATAGATAATTGTTTCACCAAATGCGGCTGTATAACCCAGTAAAAAAAAAGAAAATATGTTCTCTACTGGTCCCATATTCTCAGTGTGTAATTACCTACATTACATGTAAATCATTTTGCTGGCAAAATCAGACCTTGTTGAAACATGTAAATCAACGGTCAATGTGGAACTCAAAGCTGCCGCAGATTAATTTATATTGATAATTATTTTTTTAGTGCTCTCAGGTTACTATGACATATATTTGAAGAGAGAATTTATATATATTTATAGTGCCGGAGATGTGAAAGAATCAGATTGAAAGTTTCAACAGGGAGTTATCACAAAATGCCGGAGTAACTCAGCAGGTCAGGCAGCATCTAGGAGAGAAGGAATGGGTGACGTTTCGGGTCGAGACCCTTCTTCAGACTGAGGAGGAATCACAGAGGGGGAGCAGCGAGAGAGCATGTTGCTAAACTCTCGTCGAAGAGAGGAGGAGAACTTCTTCAAAGTGGACATACCTTGAGGAGAAATCGCAGTGGAGCAACAGGTAGTGTAAGAGAATAAGTGCAGATGCTGGTACAAATCGAAGGTATCACAAAATGCTGGAGTAACTCAGCAGGTCAGGCAGCATCTCGTAGAGAGGGAATGGGTGACGTTTCGGGTTGAGACCCTCCTTCAGACTGAGGAGGCCAACAGGGAGTTAATTGCTTCTCTCCACAAATGGAAGGGCTTTCTGTGCTCATGATAACGAGCAATTCATTCTAGACTGAAGAAGGGTCTCGACCCGAAACATCACCCATTCCGTCTCTCCAGAGATGCTGCCTGTCCCGCTAAGTTACTCCAGCTTTTTGTGTCTATATTCACTCTAGACTGTACGATATAAACACACGTGAATGTTGGAAGTCATTTCTGGTGGTTGGTTCCATTGGAGTCAATAGGATCTCAATTCAGAAGCAGAGATTGTTGGACACATAGAATCATCGAGCGTGGAAACAGGCCCTTCGGCCCAACTTGCCCATGCCAACCAAGATAGCCCATCTACGCTAGTCCCCCCTGCCCACGTTTGGCCCACATCTAATCATAATGTCATATGTGATAGGAGCAGAATTAGGCCATTCGCCCTTCAAGTCTATGCCGCCATTCATTCATGGCTGATCTATCTCTCCCTCCTAACCCCATTCTCCTGCCTTCTCCCCGTAACCTTTGACACCCGTACTAATCAAGAATCTATCTATATCTGCTTTAAAAATATCCATTGATGGCCTCTACAGCCTTCTGTGGCAAAGAATTCCACCCTCTGACTAAAGAAATTCCTCCTCATCTCCTTCCTAAAGGAACGTCCTTTAATTCTAAGGCTACAACCTCCAGTCCTAGACTCTCCCACTAGTGGAAATATCCTCTCCACATCCACTCTATCCAAGCCCATAATGTGGTGACCTAGTCTGAGCTTGGTTTCACCAAGGTAACCACATCATGAGCGCCCAATACAGTTTGAAGAGGAGACACAAGGAACTGCAGATACTAGTTTACAAAAAAAGTACTGGAGTAACTCAATGGGCCAGGCAGCATCTCTGGTGAGAACCGAGAACATGGATAATACTTAAAGGACGCAAAGTACTGGAGTTACTCAGCAGGTCAGGCAACATCTCTGGAGAACATCTATAGGCGACGTTTCACGTCGAGAATAGGCAAAAAAAAGCTGGAGTAGCTCAGTGGGACAGGCAGCATCTCTGGAGAGAAGGAATGGGTGACGTTTTGGGTTGAGACCATCGAGAACTTTCTTCAGACTGATTGTAGGGAGAGAAAATAAGCTGGAAGAGAGGCAGGACCAAGCGTGGCAGGTAACAGCTCGACAAAGGCAAGAGGGGGTGTTAGAGAGGCAGATGATTGGAACAAAGGCGAGAGATCAAGGAGAGAAGTTGTGAGATAGGGTTGAAGAGTTTAGTTTAGTTTAGAGACACAGCGCGGAAACAGGTCCTTACGGCCCACCGGGTCCGCGCCGACCAGCGATCCCTGCACATTAACACTATCCTACACACACTAGGGACAATGTTTACATTTGCCAAGCCAATTAACCTATATACCTGCACGTCTTTGGAGTGTGGGAGGAAACCGAAGTTCTCAGAGAAAACCCACGCAGGTCACGGGGAGAACGTACAAACTCCTTACAGACGGCGCCCGTAGTCGGGATCGAACCCGGATCTCCGGCGCTGCATTCGCTGTAAGGCGGCAACTCTGCCGCTGCGCCACCGTGCCGCCCCTGAGTTGCAGATTGTAAGGCCGAAGGGAGAATATTGGCAGGAGAGTGGAGGGGAGAAAGAGGTGGGTGAAAGGTGAGACACAGGGGACGGAGGGAGGGGTGGAATGGGAGGGAGGGGGTGGGGGGGGGGGGGGGGAACTAAACTCCAGCATTTGTTCTTGTGCAATGAACCACATGTTCCCTTTATGTTGTCAGTGGAAGTTCAAAAAGTCAAGCGCGGTTGAAAACATGCCCTTTACTACGGATCTGATAAACAGTGCTCTCTAAACAGAGATATGCCAGTGGAGATTCTTCAGACTGGATTCATTGTTGTCTCTTGTAGTGTCCACTCCCAGCCCATAAACCCGGCTCCCATCCATTACAACGCAAGCAATTCCCAGCCCACCCGGTTAGATGTAAAACATCTGGCTTTATTTGTTCAAGTGAGATTATTTCTCGGCTCCAATCTGCCTGAACGCGATCTGTCCGAATGTAAGAAATAAGGACTGAGATGAGGAAAAACTTTTTCACCCAGAGAGTTGTGAGTCTGTGGAATTCTCTGCCACAGAAGGCAGTGGAGGCCAATTCACCGGATGTTTTGAAGAGAGAGTTAGATTTAGCTCTCAGGGCTAACAGAATCAAGGGATATGGGGAAAAGCCGGATTCTACATAATCAGCCACAATCATATTGAATGGCGGTGCTGGCTTGAAGGGCCGAATTGCCTACTCCTGCACCTATTTTCTATGTTTCTATGTTTATGTTATTCCCCCCTTTTTGGTAAACTACCTGGCATCAAAGGCGTTCCTTGTGAGCATGTACTTATTCTGCCACGTGGCCAAACAGTGCAAGAGCAGAAGGAGGGAGTCAACATCAGGTGTTCCAATGGGAGAGAAAGATAATTCAGTAAAGCTCTAACTTCAAGTAATCCTTACTCTCCCTCTCTCTCCATCACTCCCCATCCTAGTTCACCGACCAGTCTGACTGTCCCCTTGAATACATTTTATCTCTGTATAAGAAAATAACTGCAGATGCTGGTTCAAATCGAAGGTATTTATTGACAAAATGCTGGAGTAACTCAGCAGGTCAGGCAGCATCTCAGGAGAGAAGGAATGGGTGACGTTTTTATCTCTGTATGCTTCGTTGTCACCTTCCCCAAGCTAACAATGAGCTATTCTACATTTGTTTTAAATCTCCATCCCCTTTGATATCTCGTTTTGCACACCTTACCCTTCCACATCTCTGTGTTCCCCTCTCCCCCGACTCTCAGTCTGAAGAAGGGTCCTGAAACGTCACCCATGCCTTCTCTCCAGAGATGCTGCTCGTCCCGTTGAGTTACTCCAGCATTTAGTGTCAATCTTCAAAGCAAAGAAAGAGATAGTTTCTGAGGTCATTTATTCACAAAATGCTGGAGTAACTCAGCAGGTCAGGCAGCATCTCAGGAGAGAAGGAATGGGTGACGTTTTGGGGTCGAGACCCCTCTTTGACCCTTGTTTCTGAGGTCAAGTCATTGGGTCCACGATGCATTGGGAAAGGTCGTATTGAAGCAGGCCAATGTACACATGCTGCTGTCCGATAAAATACGTGAATGGTTCACAGCCAGTTATTTATCCTGTAAACAGGAGTGTGCTTGGATATGGCAGCCATTTCACAATTTTCCTGAAGGGTCTTGACCTGAAACGTCACCCATTCCTTCTCTCCAGAGATGCTGCCTGTCCCGCTGAGTTACTCCAGCATTTTGTGCCTATCTTCAGTTTAAACCAGCATCTGCAGTTCCTTCCATCACAATTTCCAAGCCAGTTTCTCCAGGTTTGCACTCTCTCCAGCACTTTAGAGTTAGATTTAGAGATACAGCGCGGAAACAGGCCCTTCGGCCCACCGAGTCCGCGCCGCCCAGCGATCCCCGCACATTAACACTATCCTACACACACTAGGGACAATTTTTACATATTACCCAGTCAATTAACCTACAAACCTGCGCGTCTTTGGAGTGTGGGAGGAAACCGAAGATCTCGGAGAAAACCCATGCAGGTCACGGGGAGAACGTACAAACTCCGTACAGACGGCGCCCGTAGTCAGGATCGAACCTGAGTCTCCGGCGCTGCATTTGCTGTAAGGCAGCAACTCTACCGCTGCCCCACTGTTCTTTAATTCAGAAAGGAAGCTAAGTGGAAAACAGCAGAATTCATGCAACCCAAAAGGGATTTACCTTTCGAGACACAGTGCGGAAACAGGCCCCTTGGCCACCGAGTCCATGCCGACCAGCGATCATCCCGTACACTAGCACTATCCTATATGGAAACACAGTTCTCTGTAATAAACAGCACAAATTACATTCAGTATATATTTAAAAAAAATAACAGTGCAAAAACATAAACCATGCCCTCAAGTCTATGTAGTTCAGAGCTTATTTGGAGGTTGTAGTGTTTAATAGGCTGATGGTTGTAGGGAAGAAGCTGTCCCTGAACCTGGACGTTAGTTTTCAGGCTCCTGTACCTTCTTCCCGATGGCAGGGGTGAGATGAGAGCGTGGCCAGGGTGGTGTGGGTCTCTGATGATGCTGGCTGCCTTTTCGAGACAGCATCTCTCGTAGATTCCTTCGATGGTGGGTAGGTCAGTACCCGTGATGGACCTTCGATGGTGGGGAGGTCAGTACCGGTGATGGACCGGGCAGTGTGGGGTGGGGAGGTCGGTACCCATGATGGACTGGGCAGTGTTCACCACTCTCTGCAATCTCCATCGTTCCTGGGCGTTGGAGTTGCTAAACCAGGCCGTGATGCAACCAGTCAGTGTGCTCTCTACTGTACACCTGTGGAAGTTCAAGAGAGTATTTGTCCACATACGGAATCTGCTCAAGATGGGCTTTATAAAGGGAAGAATGAAGCTTTTTCACATTGTTTGCTTGGGCCACTGGACTTTGCATGGGCTTTGCAACATTGTGTGCTAGGTTAAATCACGGCCAATAGAGTGAGTGTTTTTAATCAACCACTCTATTTTGCCCGTCTTTGTGACTCCTCTATGACACGCCGATCACCGCTGACGTGTTAATCTGCGTGACGGATTCTCGGGGGTCAGTTGGACGGACAGATGTGTAAGAGGAAAGGCTTGGAAAAGATAACTGAATTGTTATATTTTGGCAAGGAAAGCCAATTTCAATTGGCAATTAAAGTTGGACCTTCTGTGCCTTATTTTTTCCCCATGTTTTATTTAGTTAGACAATAGACAATAGGTGCAGGAGTAGGCCATTCGGCCCTTCAAGCCAGCACCACCATTCAATGTAGTATAAGAAAATAACTGCAGATGCTGGCACAGATCGAAGGTATTTATTCACAAAATGCTGGAGTAACTCAGCAGATCAGGCAGTATCTCAGGAGAGAAGGAATGGGTGACGTTTTGGCTCGAGACCCTTCTTCAGACTGAAGACCATTCAATGTGATCATGGCTGATCATAGAGGTTCTTAGAGGTAAAGAATTGGAAACAGGCCCTTCTGCCCTCCGAGCCCACACCAACTATTGATGGCCCGTTCACACTAGTTCCACTTTCTCATCTCCCCCTTACACACTAGCGGGTAATTTACAAAGGCGAATTAACCTACAAAGCCGCACGTCTTTGGGATGTGGGGGGCTGAGGGGGGGGGAACCGGAGCACCCGGAGGAAACCCACGCGGTCACAGGGAGAACGTGCAAACTCCACACAGACAACAACCGAGATCAAGCTCTAACCTGGGTCTCTGGCGCTGTGAGGCAGCAGCTCTACCCACTGCACCACCGTGCCGCCCGTAATGGGTGTTATCCAACTGAGGAATGAGGTGTGGCAACTCACCTAATGTCAGAAGGCTCCAACAGCAGCAGCATCACATCAAACAGATCACTTGTTTGCATGAAGCTGTTTGAGTGATAAATATTGACCATAACAGAGAACGTGGTGTTCCAGTGTAAGATCATTGACCTGAAACATTCACTCTACCTCCCTCCGCACAGATGTGGAGCGGTTCTAGCATCTTCTGTTTTGTTACTGTAGATTATTTCCAGTCTCCAAAGTGATCACGATAATCTCACCCAAACGATAAACCGCTGATTTCGTAGCTAACAAACTCAACAGTATGACTCTAAAAACATCGGCGTGGCCAAATGTAGATCGTTTCGCTGAACCCCTTCGCTCAGTCCGCCTGAACCTACCTGATCTCCCGGTTGCTAAACACTTTAATTCCCCTTCCCATTCCCACACTGACCTTTCTGTCCTTGGTCTCCTCCATTGTCAGAGTGACGCCAAACGCAAATTGGACGAACAGCATCTCATATTTTGCTCGGGCAGCTTACAGCCCAGTATGAATATTGATTTCTCTAACTTCAAATAACCCCGGCATTCCCTCTCTCTCTACCCCTCCCCCACCCAAGTCACACCAGCTTCTCATTCTCACCCAACAAACAGCTTACAATGGCCTGCTTCCTTTATCACCGTTACCTTTTTGCGTCTCTTTCATTCATTGTTCTTTATCTCTCTACATCACCGTCTAAATCTCTCGTTTCTCTTATCCCCACCAGTCTGAAGAAGGGACTCGACCCGAAACGTCACCCAATCCTTCGTTCCAGAGATGTTGCCATACTGAGATGCAGAGATACTGAGATGCTGAGTCTGAAGAAGGGTCTCGACCCGAAACGTCACCCACTCCTTCTCTCCTGAGATGCTGCCTGACCTGCTGAGTTACTCCAGCATTTTGTGAATAAATGCTGAGTTACTCCAGCTTTTTGCGTCTATCTTCAGTATGAACACTTCCTCCAATTTCAAGGTGTCTCCCCTTTCCCCTCCTCTCTCTATCCTGATCCTGCGGTGCTCGATGAGGGCGAGGGGGAACCGCCGTGAGGGGGAAGATCAAAGGGGGACCCCGCGTGGGGGGATCACCGGGAGAGGGGGAGGGGAGGGGGTAGAACAATGGAGGAGCCGGTGCATGGGGTACTTTGTAACTTTGTCAGCGCCCTTTATGTGGCGACTATTTGCATACCTTGGGTATGCAAGCAATGAATTTCACTGTGACTTGCCACATGTGACAATAAAGTATTCCTTCCATTCCATCCAAGATCACACAACGTGGTATTTTTCTCTGACTCCTGCCTGCTTTATTTCATTCAGTTTCCTACCTGGGAAACCATCTGGCTTGCCCTCGGGGTCACAAGTAGGGTTGCCAACTGTCCCGTATTAGCCGGGACATCCCGTATTTCGGGCTAAACTGGTTTGTCCCGTGCTTGACCGCCCTTGTCCCGTATTAGTAGGGTTGCCAACTTCCTCATGGGGCGCGGGGCGGTGACGTCACCTGGTCCCGTATTTGGGAGTGAGGAAGTTGGCAACCCTGTGTAACAAAATAACTACAGATGCTGGTACAAATCGAAGGTATTTATTTCACAAAATGCTGGAGTAACTCAGCGGGTCAGGCAGCATCTCAGGAGGGAAGGAATGGGTGACGTTTCGGGTTGAGACCCTTCTTCAGACTGATGTCAGGGGGGCGGGACAAAGGAAGGATATAGGTGGAGACAGGAAGATAGAGGGAGAACTGGGAAGGGGGAGGGGAAGAGAGGGACAGAGGAACTATCTAAAGTTGGAGAAGTCGATGTTCATACCGCTGGGCTGCAAGCTGCCCAGGCGAAATATGAGGTGCTGTTCCTCCAATTTCCGGTGGGCCTCACTATGGCACTGGAGGAGGCCCTAGTCACAAGTCTATAACAACAAAAACCTTAGTTACTCCAGCACTTTGTGTCTTTTTGTGTATCCGCCAGCATCTGCTGCTCCTTGTTTCCACATCCAGATCACAATCTGCAAAGGTTCTCTCACTCCAATAAATCTTTCTCATGCTTGAGCCTTAGAGCAACACTTCTTCTCACTAATCCTGATCCTTTTAAATAAGTGTTTATGCGTACCATCTCTACACAACCTCGGAGTTTATGTTAAAAACTCAGGAGATTAAAGCACATTAATTGCTCATTAATCTTCTGACAAGTCAGACTGTCAGCATCTTGTGCCAGATTGCATGATTGTCAAACAAAACTCGTGATAAGTAATTTGACACTTTCCATATTAGACATCTGAAGGACAACTTCACAGGACTCGCTGATGAATAAGCTCGGATTGTGGGAGTGTTTGACAAATAGCCAAAGCTCCCCGGAGATAAAACTGCAAGTGGCTCCATTTCTTTTTGCCCTCCAGATATATAAACAACACCAAACAAATTTACCCACTAATCTACTTCAGAAGCAAAGAAAATGATCCTTGCATTCATGGGTTCATAAGTTCTTAAGCTAAAGGAGCAGAATTAGGCCATAGGGCCCATCGAGTCCACTCCACCATTCAATCATGGCGGATAGAAACATAGGAGCCAGCACCGCCATTCATTGTGATCATGGCTGATCATCCACAATCAGTAACCTGTGCCCA
The DNA here is from genome assembly GCF_053455715.1 of Rhinoraja longicauda. Classification (NCBI taxonomy): domain Eukaryota; kingdom Metazoa; phylum Chordata; class Chondrichthyes; order Rajiformes; family Arhynchobatidae; genus Rhinoraja; species Rhinoraja longicauda. The sequence goes on from NC_135990.1 coordinate 2,363,805, forward strand.
ACTTCTCCCCATATCCCATGATTCCACGAGCCCCCAGAGCTCTATCTAACCCTCTTAAATCCATCCAGTGATTTGGCCTCCACTGCCCTCTGTGGCAGAGAATTCCACAAATTCACAACTCTCTGGGTGAAAAAGTTTTTCCTCATCTCAGTCCTAAATGGCCGACCCCTTATTCTTAAACTGTGACCTCTGGTTCTGGACTCCCCTAACATCGGGAACATTTTTCCTGCATCTAGCCTGTCCAATCCTTTAAGAATTTTATATGTTTCTATAAGATTCCCTCTCATCCTAAATTCCAGTGAATACAGGTCCAGTTGACCCATTCTTTCATCCCATTTCTTGTACCGATGCAGAACTCACTGACTTCATACACTTCACTTCCAATTTCCATCCTGCCCTTAAATATACCTGGACTATCTCCGACATCTCCCTCCCGTTTCTGGACCTCACCATCTCCATCACAGGAGACAGACTAGTGACTGACATCTACTATGAATCCACTGACTCGCACAGTGATATGAACATTGACTTCTCCAACTTTAGATAGTTCCTCTCTCCCTCTCTTCCCCCTCCTCCTTCCCAGATCTCCCTCTATCTTCCTGTCTCCACCTATATCCTTCCTTTGTCCCGCCCCCCCCTGACATCAGTCTGAAGAAGGGTCTCGACCCGAAACGTCGCCCATTCCTTCTCTCCCGAGATGCTGCCTGACCTGCTGAGTTACTCCAGCATTTTGTGAATAAATACCTTCGATTTGTACCAGCATCTGCAGTTATTTTCTTATACATTCTTTCATCATATGTCAGTCCCGCCATTCCGGGAATTAACCTGGTGAGCCTGTGCTGCACGCCCTCAATAGCAAGAACGTCCTTCCTCAAATTAGGAGACCAAAACTGCACACAATACTCCAGGTGCGGTCTCACTAGGGCCCTGTACAACTACAGTAGGACCTCCTTGCTCCTAAACTCAAATCTTCTCGCAATGGCCAACAAGCCATTAGCTTTCTTCACTGCCAGAATGGTGCAAGTTGCTGGTCGGAGCTTGATCGAGGTGCAGTGGATTGGCCAATGCTTGTGGCGGTCACTGGAGATGAAGATATCTCCAGCCTTGACCGCCAGGCTAATCTCACCGCAGAGCTTAAGGTTTGCAGGCAGGAAGTCTGGATATATGGTATTCTATGATACAAAGATTATTCCACACTATGTGCACAGGGGTCTGAAGGAACTAATGAATAAAATAAGACGATGATTATCCCGAGACAGAACGATGAGAACCGAGGGCTGCAAAATACACATGGCACAAAATCAAATGGTAGCCGCCCCCAACAAGGAGAAACACAGACAGTATCAAGAATGATGTCAACAAGTCTTTGAGTATCACAACAATTTGTGCCAAGGTCAATTATCTACTGGCAGGAATGCTCTCCACGACATTATCAATGCCCCAGAGAGAAGCACCTTCAAATCCAACATGTTAATGTTTGCCCAAAAAGCAAGTTTCATTATTAGTTACCTGTTCCTCACGCCTCGTTAACTTGTGATAAATCTCTTTTGTGCTCAGGTATTAATGTTCTCAGGACAATTCTGTAGATAAAAGCAAAGCTCCAGGGACGAATGCAAAGGAGAATTACAGACGTACATCGCTAATCACCCATGACTTCAACATTAAACACCATCTCACATCAAGCTTGTCAGCAGAGGAGATCTGAAGAAGGCACCTGCAATGGGGACAACCTGGCTAATTACTTCATCTTGCTTGGCAGCTTTGGCAATTGGTTTTCACAATAATGGAGACACAAAACTTCACTCAATTCTGAAAATAGGTTGATCATTAACAACGAGGGAGGGACAGGCTAGATGCTGGTTTACACCCATCTGAAGAAGGGTCTCGACCCGAAACGTCACCCATTCCTTCTCTCCAGAGATGCTGCCTGTCCCGCTGAGTTACTCCAGCATTTTGTGTCTACAGAATCAGAGAGTGATAGATTGTGGAAACAGGCCCTTCGGCCCAACTTGTCCACACCGGCCACCATGTCCCAGCTACACTAGTCCCACCTGCCCGCGTTTGGTCCAGATCCCTCCAAACCCGTCCTATCCATGCACCCGTTTACCTAGTTCTTCGATCATTAACAGTACTGTTGAACACCGCGGTTATTTGGAGGTTGTGCTGCCGAGGCATTAAATATCGAATGTGTAGGAAGGAACTGCAGATGCTTGTTTACACTGAAGGTAGACATAAAATTGTTCTTTTGATGAATAAGACCATACCATTGGATTCAAGGTTGTTTTTATTGGGATATACTAAAGGAATATTACCAAGATTAATTTTAGATAAATATCAGGAAAGATTTCTCAAAATAGCAATAGCAATAGCAAAAAAATGTGTAGCGGTCACTTGGAAAGATCATAAGGAAATAAGAATTGAAAGATGGTATGCAGAAATGCGTAGTTGTATCCCATTAGAAAAAGCTACTTATAATCTGAGAAATAGATATGATTTATTTTTGAAACTTTGGAACCCATTCACTTTAAAACTAGGATTAAGAATTGGAAATATTTAATTTCAGGATTGTTTTGATATCCTTAAAAAGAATTTAATAAGAAATTAGCCGGAAGTGTTTCCTTCTTGTCTCCAGGTTTCTTTCTTTCTTTCTTTCTTTCTTTCTTTCTTTCTTTCTTTCTTTCTTTCTTTTTCTTTCTTTCTTTCTTTCTTTCTTTCTTTCTTTCTTTCTTTCTTTCTTTCTTTCTTTCTTTCTTTCTTCCTTCCTTCCTTCCTTCCTTCCTTCCTTCCTTCCTTCCCTCCCTCCCTCCCTCCCTCCCTCCCTCCCTCTCTCTCTCTCTCTCTCTCTCTCTCTCTCTCTCTCTCTCTCTCTCTCTCTCTCTCTCTCTCTCTCTCTCTCTCTCTCTCTCTCTCTTTCTTTCTTTCTTTCTTTCTTTTTTTCTTTTTTTTTCATTCTTCCTTCTCCTTTTTCCTCTTTTTTCTAACTGGGGGGTGGGGGGTTGTGGGTGGGGAGATAATACAGAACAATACATGTATAATCGAATTTAGAATGTATAATCGAATTTATAATGTAGGTATCATTGGGTACGATGAGCTGTAACATGTATGTGTTTTGTTAAAATTTAACTAAAATTAATTTAAAGAAAAAAAGGTAGACATAAAATGCTGGAGTACCTCAGAGGGACAGGCAGCATCTCTGGAACACAAAATGCTGGAGTAACTTTAAATATAGAAGGTATCCGAACATGATGCCATGTTAAACGAATCACCTCCACCTGCACACGATCCCTATCCCTCCATTCTCTGCATGTCCATGCGTCTATCTGAAAGCTCTTTAGCTTTCCCCATTAATGCACTCTTCCCCTGCAGGGAGTAGGTTCTCCAGTTTCCTCCCACATCCCAAAGAGGTGGGTGGGATAACAGAGGGGAAGAGGGTGTAGGAACACCTTCGCTCAGTCCGCCTGGACCGGCCTGATCTCCCGGTTGCCAAACACTTTAATTCCCCTTCCCACATTGACCTTTCTGTCCTAGGTCTCCCCCATTGTCAGAGTGAAGCTAAACGCAAATTGGAGGAACAGCACCTCATATTTCGCTTGGGCAGCTTACAGCCCAGTGGCATGAATATTCATTTCTCTAACTTCAAGTAACCCTTGCTGAGTCTCATTGTCTGTAACTCGTTTTCACCTAACACACGGCTAACGATGGGTGACATTTTGGGTCAAGACCCTTCTTCAGAATGAGTCTGAAGGGTCTCGACCCGAAACGTCACCCATTCCTTCTCTCCGGAGATGCTGCCTGACCCGCTGAGTTACTCCGGCTTTTTGTGCGTGTTAGACAGGAAAGAGGGGATTGATGCAAATGTGTAAAATGGGATGGACAAGATGAGTGTGGAAAGCACGGACTTCCTGGCTTCAGTGTAATCTGTAAGAGCGATAAGTAATGTAATTGGCATAAGGTTTAATAGAAACTGATGGTGGTATGAATATGGAACGACCTGTATAGACACAAAATGCTGGAGTTACTCAGTGGGTCAGGCAGCAGCTCTGAAGAGAAGGAATGGGTGACGTTTCGGGTCGAAACCCTTCTTCTGACCGGCATTGGTCGGCATGGACTCGGTGGGCCGAAGGGCCTGTTTCCACACTGTATCTCTAAAACTGTCTCTGATACTAAAACACAGAAGGCTGATGGGTGATGTGTATAAGATCACGAGGGGAATAGATTGGGTGACATGGGGAATCAAAAACCAGAGGACATAGGTGAAGGGGAAAGATTGTAATGGAACCAGAGGGTTTATTCATGCAGACGGTGATGGGTGTATGGAATGAGCTGCCTGGGGAGGTAGTTGACAGGGTCTTGGTCGAGAGTTGAGTTTATGACCGAGATACTGAGAGTGTGCTGCACTATCCAAGTGTCTGAATCACTGTCCAAGTGTTGAGCCAAGCTGTCAGAGCAAGTGGTCGAGGCAGGGACAGTACAGCATTTGAGGGCGTGCAGCGTAGGTTTACTAGGTTAATCCCCGGAATGGCGGGACTGTCATATGTTGACAGACTGGAGCGACTAGGCTTGTATACACTGGAATTTAGAAGGATGAGAGGAGATCTTATCGAAACGTATAAGATTATTAAGGGGTTGGACACGTTAGAGGCAGGAAACATGTTCCCAATGTTGGGGGAGTCCAGAACAAGGGGCCACACAATTTAAGAATAAGAGGTCGGCCATTTAGAACTGAGATGAGGAAAAACATTTTCAGTCAGAGAGTTGTGAATCTGGAATTCTCTGCCTCAGAAGGCAGTGGAGGCCAATTCTCTGAATGCATTCAAGAGAGAGCTAGATAGAGCTCTTAAGGATAGTGGAGTCAGGGGGTACGGGGAGAAGGCAGGAACGGGGTACTGATTGAGAATGATCAGCCATGATCACATTGAATGGCGGTGCCGGCTCGAAGGGCCGAATGGCCTCCTCCTGCACCTATTGTCTATTGTCTATATTTAAAAGACATTTGGATAGGTACGTGGATAGGAAAGGTTAGAGGGGATATGGGTGAAACGCGGGTGAGTGGGATGAGCTGGTGGTTCTGGGTTGGAATGTCCGCTTGAGACCAGCGATGGTATGAGGGGGAGGGATAGTTACCTCCCACACCCACATTCCACGTTCCTGCCTCCACCGCACACTCAAACAGGGAGAAGGTCCTGTACAATCTCACATGTTAGTCGTGGGGGTTAGCACCGAACGAGTCCTTATCTAGGCTGCATTCCAGTAGGCAGCCAAGCCGGATAATTCAGGAGTTATCAACTTAGGTGTACGTAGCAGGCACAAAGTCAAGCAGTCTTCAGAGCCAGGCTTCACAACACCTCTTCTAATGTACTTTAAAAAAAAAGAAATTGAAAGAACAGCTTTGAAAACAAACAGCTGTCTACTGACATTCTTTGGAGCGCGGTGGTAGAGTGGTAGAGCCGCTGCCTTACAGTGCTGACGACCCGGGTTCGATCCTGACTACGGGTGCTGTCTTTATGGAGTGTGAGGTAGCTGGACATGGCCGGGCTGAGGATATGGTCTCGTGGAATTCCATTGGCTATGTCTCAAGCTGGGACAACTGACCATCAATAACCACAACCACAGTGACTGGGTGAATACAATACAATACAATACAATACATCTTTATTGTCATTGTACAGGGGTACAACGAGATTGGGAATGCGCCTCCCATACGATGCAATAATTTAATTAGCTAGACAGTATTAATTTAAACAACCCAATGAAACAAATTGTAACAGTTTTAAAACAGTATAAAGTGCAAGTAGGTCTGTGCCGGTTCGCTGTGCGATGTGACCATCCGGCTCAGCAGGACCGGTTCATAGCAGCTATGGCCCTGGGGATGAAGCTGTTCCTGAGTCTGGAGGTGCGGGCGTAGAAGGCCTTGTATCGTCTGCCCGATGGTAGAAGTTCGAACAGACTGTTGCAGGGGTGTGAAGAGTCTTTGTGGATGCTGGTGGCTTTTCTGAGGCATCGTGTGTTGTAGAAGCCCTCCAAGGCTGGTAGCTGTGTTCCGATAGTCTTCTGAGCTCTATGGACTACCCGCTGAAGAGCTTTCCTCTCTGCCTCCGTGCAGCTGAGATACCACACAGGGATGCCATGCGTTAGGATGCTCTCTATGGTGCAGCGGTAGAAGGTCGTCAGCAGCTGACTCTTTGCCAGCAAGGGTGTGTGGACATTCAGAGGTGTCTTGTCCGTTACACAGTGTACCCATTGTAAACGTGTAGATCAATATAACCTGCCAGACTCCAAATATTTCAGTAAACGACGTCATTGTAGCTATGAAAACTGTATGGAGTCACCTGCTGTTATCTTTGTTCCTAAGGAAATAAAAACACGATGTACTTTGTGAGTTCGGGGAGGCTCCACAGAGAGCATCTCCAAGAGTGTTTCCACAGGGTGGTGAATCTGTGGAATTCATTGCCCCAGACGGCAGTGGAGGCCATGCCAATTACTACATTTCAAGGCGGAGATTGACAGATTCTGGATTAGTGCGGGTGTCAGGGGTTATGGGGAGAAGGCAGGAGAATGGGCTGAGGAGGGAGAGATAGATCAGCCATGATTGAATGGTGGAGTAGACGTGATGGGCCGAATGGCCTCATTCGGCTCCTAGAACTTACGAACATGACCGACTGAGGCTCATAGTGTGTAAATACCTTTGACATCATTTTTTTCCAAAAATAAACATTATTCAGAATAAAAAACATATACAGAACATATACAAAACAGGTCGACACAAAATGCTGGAGTTGATCAGACAGCATCTCGGGTGTACAGATATATATATATGTACATCTGTGTTAATTAATTAAAAATATTATTTATTAAGTGGGTCAATTGAAACTCCTTGCTTGATTGCAAAGGTTGCTTCTTCCCCTCTGATATTGGGCTTCTGAATAGACCTTCCACAAACTAGGTACTGTCAGATTCATCTCTCCCATATCTCTGGAACTGTTGCACTACAATGCTGAGAACTATATTCTGCACCCAGCATTTTTCCCACTTCTCTACCTGTTGTACTTGAGATTGGCCTGATTGTATCGACAGTATGTGCAGTATTATCCGAAGATAGACACAAAATGCTGGAGTAACTCAGCGGATCAGGCAGCATCTCTGGAGAGAAGGAATGGGTGACGTTTCAGGTCGAGACAACTTCCGATTTAATTGGATAGTGCGCAAAATAAAGTTTTTCTCTGTATTTTGGTACAGGTGACAATAATCAGCCTAAACCAGTGAAGACTAGTCTCGACCCTCTTTTTATGTCTATCTTCGGTCTAAACCTAAACATTCAGAAGGTCCCCAAATGACCTTAAAAATTAGATTGTAAACCAGTCTAAACAAGATATCAACAACAAGCACATCCACAGAGAGTACGTGGCCCCAGGTTAAAATGATAATATCAATCAGGGGTATTTTCCACGTATTTCAGTCAGAGTGGCGCTTTAGACACAGGGTTGAATAAGTGGGCTTCTTGTCACCAAAGATTATCGCTCAGCCACTGACTCTTGTGACACCCTCAATGTGAGCGACCACATTCAAGCTAATGTTGAAACTGTGTCTGCTTGTGGCTGGGTCGAGTTTCCACCAACTCATCTTGGCCTGTTGAGGTTTGTTGCCAAGAATAGCCCAAACTGAGACATAACAAGAACCGGTGATCTATGGCATTCCGGTGGAGACTTGCATAGGTGCAGTTAAAAACAGAATATCCAGCAATGCAGCACAAGAACAGGCCCATCAGCCCACGATGTTCAGTCTGTAGAAGGGTCTCGACCCGAAACGTCACCCATTCCTTCTCTCCTGAGATGCTGCCTGACCTGCTGAGTTACTCCAGCATTTTGTGAATAAATACCTACGATGTTTAGTTTAGTAGTTTAGTTTAGAGATACAGCGTGGAAACAGGCCCTTCGGCCCACCGAGTCCGTACCGACCAGCGACCCCCGCACATTAGCACCATCCTACACACACGAGCGAGGATTTACAAGCCGATTAACCTACAAACTTGAACATTTTTTGGAGTGTGGGAGGAAACCAAAGAAAACCCACGCAGAGGCGTGAGGCAGAGAAAATGCCTGTGTGATTATTAATCGTGAATGAGTGGGATTCATTGACTCAAAGGTTCCATCAATCGCTGGTGGCCAGTGCCATCTTCTTCGCTGTCGTGGGAAGACATCCAGTGACTTGTCCTCCACTGTCGCCGGGGCAGCAGGGCAAAGGCCGAGGATGCCAACAGAATGAACAGACTCATCAGGAAGGCTGGCTCGGTCCTGGGGGTGGAGTTGGATTCATGGGAGGGGGTCTTGGAGGGGAGGATGCTCCTCAAACTGCAGAGCATCCTGGACAATACAGCTCACCCCCTCCCTCCATGACACTCTGGTCAACCTGAGGAGGACCTTCAGCAACAGACTGGTCCCACCAAGATGCAGCACAGGACGCCACAGGAGATCCTTCTTCCCTGTGGCTCTCAAACTGTACAACTCCTCCCCCTTCTGTCGTGGGGTAGACTGAGACTGACTCCCCCCTCCCCCACCACAATCTTTGCACATCCCCAATCCTTTCCATTCGTCACTTTAATTTCATGTATCTTGTTGTGTTTTATGACTGTTGGCAGATCAATTTCCCTCCTGGGATAAATAAAGTTCTACTTATTCCTTCTGTCCAGAGATGCTGCCTGTCCTGCTGCGTCACTCCAGCATTTTGTGTCTATCTTCGGTTTAAACCAGCATCTGCAGTTCTTTTCCTACATAAATAAAGTTCTATCGTATTGTATTGTACAATGGGTCGACTGGGCTTGTATTCACTGGAATTTAGAAGGATGAGAGCAGATCTAATAGAAACATGTACAATTCTTAAGGGATTGGACGGGAAAGATGCAGGAAAAATGTTCCCGATGTTGGGGGAGTCCAGAACCAGGGGCCACAGTTTAAGAATAAGGGGCAGGCCATTTAGGACTGAGATGAGGAAAAACCTTTTCACCCAGAGAGTTGTGAATCTGTGGAATTCTCTGCCACAGAAGGCAGTGGAGGACAAGTCACTGGATGTATTCAAGAGAGAGTTAGACATAGCTCTTAAGTCTAAGGGACTCAAGGGATATGGGGGAAAGCAGGAATGGGGCAGTAATTTTCGATGATCAGTCATGATCATATTGAATGGCGGTGCTGGCTCGAGGGGCTGAATGGCCTACTCCTGCACCTATGTTCTATCATAAATCCTTAGGGAGGAATGTGTAGAGTGTGCAACCTCCTTTCCCTGTGGAAGTATTCTAAAGTTCACACAAGCGACCAACTAGATCAGACATGCTGTCTGTGTTTAGACAAGCTGTCAGCAAGGTGCCTGGTGTTCTATCTCTACATTCCTCCCCTCCCTTCACTCCCTGTGATGATAAACCTGCTGCAGTGAAAGAAAAAAAGGCTCATCCAGGCCAGCCTGCCGTGGTTCACAGTAGCCTTATCTAAACCAGGTCTAAACCAGTAAGTAGCCTTATCTAAACCAGGTCTAAACCAGTAAGTAGCCTTATCTAAACCACTCCATTGACAAATTCTTAAAAAGTGCAGGAGTTTTGTGCTGAGGTAGAGTTGCTGCTTTACAGCAATTGCAGCGCCGGAGACCCGGGTTCCATCCCGACCACGGGTGCTGCCTGTACGGAGTTTGTACGTTCTCCCCGTGACCCGCATGGGTTTTCTCGGAGATCTGAAACGTCACCTATTCCTTTTCTCCAGAGTACTTATCCAGAGTACGGGTGTCAAGAGGTTATGGGGAGAAGGCAGGAGAATGGGGTTAGGAGGGAGAGATAGATCAGCCATGATTGAACGGCAGAGTAGACTTGATGGGCCGAATGGCCTAATTCTGCTCTTTTCACTTATGATAGAAACATAGAAGATAGGTGCAGGAATAGCCCTTTGAGCCAGCACTGCCATTCAATATGATCATGGCTGATCATCCAAAATCAGTGCCCTGTTCCTGCTTTCTCCCCATATCCCATGATTCCGTTAGCCGTAAGAGTTATATCGAACTCGCCCTTGAAAACATCCAGTGGATTGGCCTCCTCTCATGATCTTATGAGATACTGTCCGACCTGCTGAGTTACTCCAGCCTTTTGTGTCTATTTAATGTGAGGTTAGTGGCCTTGAAAGAGGCTTCAATATTGTTTACCTTGAGAAAGCAGGCAATATTCTTATTCCTTAACGTATAAGATTAAGATTATTAAGGGGTTGGACACGTTAGAGGCAGGAAACATGTTCCCAATGTTGGGGGAGTCCAGAACAAGGGGCCACAGTTTAAGAATAAGGGGTAGGCCATTTAGAACGGAGATGAGGAAAAACCTTTTTCAGTCAGAGTTGTGAATCTGTGGAATTCTCTGCCTCAGAAGGCAGTGGAGGCCAATTCTCTGAATGCATTCAAGAGAGAGCTGGATGGAGCTCTTAAGTATAGCGGAGTCAGGGGGTATGGGGAGAAGGCAGGAACGGGGTACTGATTGAGAATGATCAGCCATGATCACATTGAATGGCGGTGCTGGCTCGAAGGGCCGAATGGCCTCCCCCTGCACCTATTGTCTATTGCATTGATACATGTGGTGTATTATGTATGACATTTGCTACTGGGTGTGTACAGAACATCACACACAGTGTGTACACCAGTAACCACCCCACCCTGCCCATGTTTGTGACTGCAGCCCCTCCTAATGGCCCGTGAGTGAATTCACTGACTGGCAACACCAGTCTAGAATTTACAGATCCAGCGCGGAAACAGGCCCTTCGGCCCACCGAGTCCACGCTGACCCACACGCACTCGGGACAATTTTTACAACTTACTCGTCCCACCAGGCAGACGTTCATCCTCCACCCTGGTTCTGTTGAAGCGCATCAGGGCTGCCTGTGCAGTCGATGTCCCTGAGCTGAGTTTCCAAGAGTCACGAGTCACGAGTGTTTAATTGCTGTATGCACCAGTTACAAACCAGAACACTAACATTCCCACTTGGTGCAGTGTAACAACTCAAGAAGTAAATATACCGCCTGGGCGCAGCAGTAGAGTTGCTTCCTCACAGCACCAGGGACCTGGGTTCGATCCTGACTACCGGTACTCCCTGTACAGAGTTTGTAAGTTCTTCCCGTGAGGGTTTTCTCCGGGTGCTCCGGTTTCCTCCCACACTCCAACGACGTGCAGCTTTGTAGGCTAGTTTGCTTGGTATAATTGCAAATTGTTCCGAGTGTGTGTCGGATGGTGTTAGTGTGCGGGGATGGCTGGTCGGCGTGGACTACATGGGCCCAAGCGCCTGCTTCAGCACTGTATCTCTAAACTAACAGGGCCCTAGTGAGACCGCACCTGGAGTACTGTGTGCAGTTTTGGTCTCCAAATTTGAGGAAGGATATTCTTGCTATTGAGGGCGTGCAGCGTAGATTTACTAGGTTAATTCCCGGAATGGCGGGACTGTCATATGTTGAAAGACTGGAGCGACTAGGCTTGTATACACTGGAATTTAGAAGGATGAGAGATCTTATCGAAACGTATAAGATTATTAAGGGGTTGGACACATTAGAGGCAGGAAACATGTTCCCAATGTTGGGGGAGTCCAGAACCAGGGGCCACAGTTTAAGATTAAGGGGTAGGCCATTTAGAATGAAGAATAGGAAAAACTTTTTCAGTCAGAAAGTTGTAAATCTGTGGAATTCTCTGCCTCAGAAGGCAGTGGAGGCCAATTCTCTGAATGCATTCAAGAGAGAGCTAGATAGAGCTCTTAAGGATAGCGGAGTCAGGGGGTATGGGGAGAAGGCAGGAACGGGGTACTGATTGAGAATGATCAGCCATGAATCACATTAAATGGCAGTGCTGGCTCGAAGGGCCGAATGGCCTCCTCCTGCACCTATTGTCTATTGTCTAAACTGAACAATAGTTCTGACTAGAAACGTCACCTATCCATGTTCTCCAAGTATTGCCTGATCCACTGAGTTACTCCAGCATTTTGTGATCTGTTTAAGCCACGTATCTCACAACGTGGCTTCATACCCGTACCCACATCCTGACTGTTCTAATCTCCTAACCAAATGCTGGTTAGTCTTATACCGAATCAAAAAAAGACTTATCTACAGGAAACAGCACTGACCACAAAAACCCTAGTTACTATGCTAACCTTTGTGTGTCCTACTTAAAACCATTGCTCTTGCTTTACCTTCCATTACATGGTGGACACGCCTCCTGTGACGATTCTTGCCACATTGATGCACAATAATCCCCTGGAGTGTGCCTTTAAATCTTCCACATCACAGTGGGAGAGTCTAGGACTAGAGGTCACAGCCTCAGAATTAAAGGACGTTCCTTCAGGAAGATGAGGAGGAATTTCTTTAGTCAGAGGGTGGTGAATCTGTGGAATTCTTTGCCACAGAAGTCTGTGGAGGCCGTGTCAGTGGATAGGTGACGTTTCAGGTCGGGACCTTCCTTCAGGCCTTGCGTCTACCTTACCTGTTCCCCTCATCATCTTATACACCTCTATAAAATCGCCTCTCAGCCTCCTGCGCTCCAAGGAATAAAGTCCTAGCCTGCCCAAACTCTCCCGATTACCAGCATTTTGTGTCTATCTTCTATACTCAAACATCTGACTGATGATGGCCAATGTACTGAAAGCCTTCTTAATCACCCTATCTACCGGCGATGCAAATTTCAAGGAACTGTGTACCCAAACTCCTAGATCTCTCTGGTCTACAACACTACCCAGAGCCCAGCCATTCAGAGAAGGTCCTACCGTAGTTTAACTTCCCTAAATGCAACACTTCCCTAAAATCCATGAACCATTCCTCAGCCCACTTGGCCAACTGGTCAAGACCATGCTTTAATCATCGATGGCCATCTTCACAAGCTGCAATAGAATCAGAATCAGAATAGCCTTTATTGTCATTCAAAAAAAACCAAGTCTTCTGGACGAAATTCCATTACCCACAGTCCAACAATAAGAGTAATAAAATAAGCAATTACACACACAACCACAAACCAACACAAAACAAAAAAAGAAACATCCATCACAGTGAGTCTCCTCCAGTCACCTCCTCACTGTGATGGAAGGCCAGAACGTCTTTTCTCTTCCCCTGCCGTCAGTACCACCCACTTTAGTGTCATCTGCAAACGTATAATGTCAGAGGTACATCATTTCACTTGAAGTGGGACCTACACACTTACTGAGGAATTACAGGACAGCTCCGAAGAATAAGGGTAGTTTCTGAGGCCAGTCATATGACAGCAACTTGTCTCAGGGCTGTGTGGATTGCTGTTTATTGCTGCTGCTGAGCTGTCAGGCCTTGGCTTTGCAATTGTTCCAGGCACTCTTGCACTTTCTCTATGATTGTTGATATTTCTGCCATTCCCCCTTTACCTACAAGAGGAGCAAAACACAGCAGTCAGTATCAGACAGGGTGACAATGTAACTCGACATCTGGGGATTTACAGTTATTTCGCTTGGGCAGTTTACAACCCAGTGGTGTGAATATTGATTTCTCTAATTACAAGTTACACTTGCATTCCCTCTCTCTCTGTCCCTCCCCCACCCTAGTCATTCAGGGCAGCACAGGAGAATTGCTGCTTAGCAGTGTCTTGGACCCGGGTTCAATCCTGACTACGGGTGCTGTCTGTATGGAGTTTGTATGTTGTTGCTGTGACCGTGTGGGTTTTCTCCAGGTCTTTTGGTTTCTTTCCACACTCCAAAGACGTGCGGTTAATTGGCCTTGTAAAGATTGTAAATCGTTCCTCGTGTGTAGGATAGTATTAGTGTACATGGTAATCGCTGGTCGGCGTGGACCCAATGGGCCGAAGTGCTTGTTTCCGTGCTGTATCTCTAAACTAAACCTCCATAAGCCAACAATGGATCATTGTGGGCTCTTTGGTCATCAGTGCCGGCTCTGACTAGTTCTGTACATTTACATACCTCTCGTTTCCCTCTCCACTGAGTCTCGGTCTGAAAAAGGGTCTCGACCCGAAACGTCAACCATTCCTTTTCACCTGACCTGCTGCGTTACTCCAGTATTTTGTGTCTATCTTCGGTGTAAATCAGCATCTGCAGTTCCTGCCTACACTCACTGATCTGTTATGTTGCTGCAGTAAGAATTACATTGTTCCGTTTCGGGACATATGACAATAAAACACTCCTGACTTGAAAAAAATACAATTAAAAATCAAATAAATTTGTACAAAGAATCAATAAAAACAAAAGCAGAGTTTGATTTGCAGTTCCATGAAGTAAACTGTAAATCTGGTTTCAATTCAAACTTAATGAATTATTTTGACCTGACCTGTTGTGATCCATTCTCCAGATCTGTCCAAAATTGCTAATGATTACAAAGATATTCAATGAATATGCCAGCATATGCTCCTTTCTTCCTGCTTACCTGCCAATTATTTATCCTTCAATCAAGATTAAAAACGTATTATGCTATTAGAAGTTAGACACAGAATGCTTGAGTAACTCAGCGGGCCAGGCAGCATCTCTGGAGAGAAGGAATGGGTGACGTTTCGGGTCGAGACCCTTCTTCAGACTCAGCCTTCAGCAGGGAGTTGTGTTTGAATGTTACTGTCATTCCTTCTTCCCCCTGTTCCCATCCGGCAGAAGGTACAGAAGCTTGAAAGCGCACACCACCAGAATCAGGCATGGCTTCTTCCCCCTCTGTTACCAGGCTTCTGAACTAGGGTACTGGTTCCATAAGCTAGGGTACTGTCCGATTCACCTCTACTCCAGTGCGGACATTGGAACTGATGCGCTACAATGCTAAGAACTATATTCTGCACTCTGTATCTTCCCCTTTGCTCTACCTATTGTACATGAGTTTGACTTGATTGTATTTATGTATGGTTCAATGGTACCATACGATACATAAATACAATCGTCAAACTGAAGTGCAATAGTGGAGCAAAGGAGAAGATACAGGGCAGAATATAGTGTTATCTGATCAATTGACTAGCATGCAAAACAAAAAGGTGCATTGTACCTCAGTACACATGACAATAACAAAGCTAAAGGTAAACAGTGTGCAAATCATCCTTAACATTTGCTACATTACTACCTTTCAACCCAAGTATTCTTGGGTCATTAACAGTGCCATGTAAATAGCCCAACATTGGTACAGGGAGGGAGAATTCACTCACCTTCATCTCCACAAACCAGTTTCTTCACGATGCAGGGCACTTCAATGTAACCGAAGCTCTTCAGGGTGTGGACGTGTACGGCTGTGATGGGGTGCTCCCACATTACAGTGTTCATGGCTGGGCAGAACAGTAGTGGCCGCTTCAGATCCCACGCTCGCACTACACAGGTCTATGTCAGGCACAGAAAAATATGACTGA
This sequence comes from Rhinoraja longicauda, assembly GCF_053455715.1. Taxonomy (NCBI): domain Eukaryota; kingdom Metazoa; phylum Chordata; class Chondrichthyes; order Rajiformes; family Arhynchobatidae; genus Rhinoraja; species Rhinoraja longicauda. The sequence goes on from NC_135990.1 coordinate 2,379,150, forward strand.
TCAGAACGATTAGCCCTGTGACCAATTACAGCACTTACCACAAAGACAACATCAATCCAAAACATTAAAAAAGCCTTCACACTCACACTAGGTGTTCAGTAACATTGTGTGGCCTCAGCAAAGGACTGAACTAAGTCAGTCACAGAGTCATACAACACGGAAACAGGCCCTTCATTCCAACTGGTCCACACCGACCAAGATGTCCTCTCCAAGCTGGTCACATTTGCCCGTGTCTGGCCCATTTCCCTTTCGACCTTAGACACAAGGAATTGCAGATGCCAGAATCTTGCATAGAACACAAAGTAATGCTGGAGTAACTCAGCGGGTCAGGCAGCATCCCTGAGGACAAGGAAAGTGAAATCGAAACATCGCCCATCCATCTCCTCCAGAACTTACTCCAGGATTTTGTGTTCCATCTAATCCTTTCCTATCCACACACCTTATTCAGTGTCTTTTAAATGCTGCTATAGTATCTGCCTCAACTACCTCCTCTGGCAGATGGGTCCATACGTTCACCAGCCTCTAGTGAAACTATTCTTATTCGCTGTGGTTTATCAGCTTGTGTTTTGTCCGTGTGAGGAACTTTCAGTGAGGTGGAGGAGAATCCATAGCACTCTCTGCACGCTGCCATGTCACACATCAACCAGCAAGTGTCGTCACTGTAATGCTACTTTATGGTAAATCATAGAGTGATACAGCGTGGAAACTTGCCCACACCGGCCAACATGTCCCAGCTCCACTAGTCCCATCTGCCTGCGTTTGGTCCGTATCCCTCCAAGCCTGTCTTATCCATGAACCTGTCTTAACTGTGTCTTAAATGTTGGGATAGTCCCTGCCTCAACTACCTCCTCTGGCAGCTCGAAGGTATTTATTCACAAAATGCTGGAGTAACTCAGCAGGTCAGGCAGCATCTCAGGAGAGAAGGAATGGGCAACGTTTCGGGTCGAGACCCTTCTTCAGACTCCTCTGGCAGCTCGTTCCATACTCCCAACATCCTATGTGTGAAAATGTTACCCCTCAGATTCCTATTCAATCTTTTCCCCGTCACCTTGAACCTATGTTCAAGATGGCCGCACCGTTGTGTTTGGCTGCCTGTCGTCGCTCACCTGGATATCGTAGTGTTCTTCGAGCCACTTTAGTTTACGACCGCCGAACCCTCCTGTTGATCCGACCCTCCGTCGTCGACTTCTTCAGTCCAGGTCCCGGACAAAGTTTCTTCCAGCGATCGCTCCTCGATGAACTCCCGGTAGATGTGCGGGCCCAGCCTTACATCCACCGCCGCACGCACCGCGCTAGGAGGCGGGGTAAACGCGCGGGAACTTTCGAAAATTTAAAAAACCTCGCCCGCGCTCATCCAACAGCGGCCTACCTCGCCCAGCGCTGCGAAGTCGGACCTGGTCGACCTTACAGCTCCATCCACCGGCGCTCCCTCGAGCTCAGGTATGCCGCTCTTCGACCGATCATCCCGGTCCCTGGACTGCCGGCCCGTGGGCTCCCAGCCAGGCCATCTGTGAAGCGCAGCGGCGTGGTCTCCCTGAACCTCCGCCGGCTGGCGTGGGAGCCGCTACCGGACCGAAGCTCACCTGTTGTCCCTACTGTCCCTACTAAAGTGGCCCTGATCAACGTAAGATCCCTCCAAAACAAGACTTTCATCCTCAACGACTTCTTCATCACCCGTGGATTGGACTTCCTACTGCTCACAGAATCCTGGCTTAACCCTGGTGAGCTTGCTCCACTCGTGGAACTCTGTCCTGATAACTGTCACTTCTTCACCTCGCCTAGGCTCTCCGGACGCGGTGGGGGCTTAGCCAGTGTTTAAGAAACATTTCAACTGCCGCCTCCTGAACGCTGATCATTTCTCCAGTTTCGAGGTGCAACTAATTAAAGTAGGCCTAGCCTACCCCCTCTTAATTGTTCTTGTGTATCGCCCACCAAAATTGCATAAGGACTTCATCACCCAATTTGCTGATCTGATTTCTAGCATTTTGCCCAAATGTGACCGGATCATGATTCTTGGTGACTTTAATATTCATGTTTGCTGTCCCACTAAGCCTCTTGTGAGTGAATTTATGCACCTGGTTGAGTCCTTCAATCTGACTCTTCACACCACGGGACCCACTCACAAGTTAGGCCATACTCTCGACCTAGTGTTATCGTCCGGATTCCCAATCAACAACATTGAAACTACTGAAGCCTGTCTATCGGACCACAGCGCTATCACTTTTGACGCATCTCTGCCTTTATCTCCCGCAAAATCTCATCTCCCTGTTCGCTACTCCCGCGACATAAATTCATTGACTGCCAGTAAATTCTCCGAGGCTCTCACAGCTGCCCCCAACATCTGCACTATTGAGGCCTCTCCCCCCCATCTCAGCACTGAGGATCTCGCCTCTTTATTTAATATCACTTGCTCTTCCATCCTGGATTCTATCGCTCCCCTTAAAATGAAAAAGCCTAAGCCCAAAGGTCGGCCGTGGCTCAATGACACCACCAAAGCCCTAAGAAGGGAGTGCAGAAAATCAGAAAGGAGATGGAAATGTGACAAGCTTCAAATTTCCTTCGAAATTCTGAGAAACAATCTTCTCAAATACCAGGAAGCAGTAAAGTCTGCTAGAGCACAATACTTCTCCGACCTTATTTCCAAAAACTCTCATAACTCCAAGGTCCTATTTAGAACAATTACCTCTGTCATGTGTCCCACCCCCAGTACCAGCTTAGTTGGGTCCCCTGCTAAGTGCGAAGAATTCGCTAAATTTTTCACCAACAAAGTTGAGAATATTAGAATGAACATTTCCCCTCCCACCCGTGACCTAGCTGTCTCACTAGTCTGTTCATCTAAATTGGACTGCTTCCAACCCGTCACTCTATCCTCCCTTGCAAAGCTTATCTCCGCTATGAAACCTGCAACCTGCCCCCTTGATCCTGCCCCCACTGCCCTTCTGAAGGATGTCATTGCAATAGCTGGTCCCAGCATCCTCTCTATTATCAACAGTTCTCTGGCCACTGGCACTGTTCCAACCAGTTTCAAGCACGCGGTGGTCCAGCCCCTACTGAAAAAACCTAACCTAGACCCCACCTTGCCTAGCAACTACAGACCCATTTCCAAACTGCCATTCCTGTCAAAAGTCCTTGAAAAGGCAATCCTTAACCAATTAGTGCCCTACCTGCACCAAAACACCATCCTGGAAAGTTTCCAGTCAGGTTTCAGAGCCCACCACAGCACAGAGTCTGCCTTGTTGAAGGTACACAACGACCTGCTTCTCGCCATCGACACCGGCGACTGTGCAATCCTGCTCCTTCTCGACCTCAGCGCAGCATTCGATACAGTGGACCACACCATCCTTATTGACCGTCTCCGGTACGCGGTTGGCATTGATGGCACTGCCCTGAGCTGGTTCGCTTCGTACCTCAAAGATAGGAGTTTCGCCATCAACATAGGCAGTTATTCCTCTGCTCCAGCTAGCCTCTCCTGCGGAGTTCCACAAGGCTCAATCCTAGGCCCCATTCTCTTCTCTCTATACATGCTCCCCCTTGGCCAAATCATTCAAAGGCACGGCATTTCTTTCCACTGCTATGCCGATGACACTCAGCTTTACCTCCCCCTGAAACCCAACAACCAGTCAAATTTAAACAGCCTCTCACACTGCCTTGAGGACATAAAATGTTGGATGGCACAGAACTTCCTCCAATTAAATGAGAGCAAGTCTGAGGTCATCCTATTCGGCCCCCCCGACTCCATCAAATTGATAACAGGCAGTCTTGGAAGCCTATCCTGCCTAGTCAAACCGCATGTCAAAAACCTCGGCATGATATTTGACTCTGCATTAAAATTTGATAAGCAAGTCAACGCTGTGGTAAAAGCCAGTTTCTTCCAACTTCGAACCATAGCTAAAATCAAACCTTTCCTCAAATTCGACGACACAGAAAAAATCATTCACGCTTTCATTTCCTCCCGCCTAGACTACTGCAACTCCCTATACACTGGGATCAGCCAATCTTCCCTGTCCCGCCTGCAACTGGTCCAAAACGCCGCAGCGAGACTCCTGACGGGTACCCGTAAAAGGGACCACATCACCCCGATTCTGGCCTCTCTCCACTGGCTCCCTGTACGGTACAGAATCAACTTCAAGCTCCTCCTATTCACGTATAAAGCCCTAAATGGACACTCCCCCCCCACATCAAAAATCTTCTAACCCCCCTCTCTAACTCCAGGTCCCTCAGATCGGCCGACTTGGGGCTATTCACTATCCCACGGTCTAGGCTTAAACTCAGGGGTGACCGCGCTTTTGCGGTTGCAGCTCCTAGACTGTGGAACAGCATCCCTCTCCCGATCAGAACTGCCCCCTCCATCGACTCCTTTAAGTCCAGGCTCAAAACATATTTCTACTCCCTAGCGTTTGAGGCTCATTGAGGAGGCGCTGTGAACTGTTTGCGTACTACTGTATGTTTTCATTTTTTTTCTATTGGAACCTAATCAAATGTACAGCACTTTGGTCAACGTGGGTTGTTTTTAAATGTGCTATACAAATAAAATTGACTTGACTTGACTTGACTATGTCCTCTGGTCCTTGATTCCTCTACTCTGGGAAAGAGGATTGCAAAGCTTCAAGGATAGGGAGAGGTAGAGTGCTTAAAAATGCTTAAAATCCCCTTTATCATGTGTTGTAATTATTCTGTGCTTTAAAGACACTGTAAAAAAGTTACCCCTACAGATTCCTATGAAATCTTTTCCCCTTCACCTTGAACCCATGTCCTTTGGTCCTCGATTCCCCTACTCTGGGCAAGAGGATTGCAAAGCTTCAAGGAGACAGCAAGGAATAGGGAGAGGTCGTGCTGAAAAATGCTTAAAATCCCCTTCATCATGTGTTGTAATTATTCTGTGCTTTAAAGACACTGAGCACGTGTAAAAAAGTTACCCCTCGGGTTCCTATTAAATCTTTCTCCCCCTCACCTTAAACCCGTGTCCTTAGGGTCTCGATTGAGAGTTCGTTTTGGCATGAGTTGTAGCCACTGCTAGATACTTAACTTCAGTCGCTCCAGGTCAGTGATATGGGGGAGGAGAACACAAAACAGTCTTTCTTATCATTTTCTTGTAAATGACCAAGTGTACTCGATGTTCACGATTAAATATTTTGTTTTAATTTTACCCTGCCAATTAATGAGTGAGTGAACCTGGGAATATCCACAAGCCTGTAATTGAAGGCATGCACACAATCTAATGGATAACGGGAGGGTTGACAGTGTGCTTCACAAGGCACACGTAGTTCTGCCAAGCCTCCCCTGTACACAGGAGCCTCAGATTCTCCCATGTGATCTCAAACCCACAACTGTCCCCACCATCCCACTTCACCGTTAACGGATGTACAAATCTCTTTAAATCACACCAGCGTGTCCCTCTTTACTAACTTTATCCAACTACCTTGAAGCCAACAGCCTCGTTATGCACACAATCTTTTTATGAATAGGAAAAACAAGTCCAGGACACATGATTAAAGTTTTACGGTTAGTTATGAGACACATAGACACAAAATGCTGGAGTAACTCAGTGGGTCAGGCAGCAACTCGGGAGAGAAGGATCTCGACCCGAAACGTCACCCATTCCTTCTCTCCCGAGATGCTGCCTGACCCGCTGAGTTACTCCAGCATTTTGTATCTACCTTCGATTTAAACCAGCATCTGCAGTTTTTTCCCCCTATAGTTGTGAGACACGTAAGGATAATTTTGAAAAGACGTGTGCTGCAGAGGTGCAGCGGGTAGAGCTGCTGCCTCACAACTCCGGAGACCCAGGTTCGATCCCAACCTTAAGTGCTGCCTGTGTGGAGTTTGTACGTTCTCCCTGTGACCACGTAGGTTTCCTCCCACATCCCAAAGACGTGTGGGTTTGTGGGATAATTGGTAAACCATGTCCTCCAGAGATGCTTCCTGACCCGTGAATTTACTCCAGCACTGCGTGTTATTTTGTGGATAATTTCCCTTGAAGAATTGGACTTTGGGCATTACACTTCTTTGAGTTTAGGGGAGAAAAAAAAACAAAGAATGGATACAAAATGGATTTGAGGAATTGGCCAACACTGCTGAGGATAAATAAAGTTGAGGGTGGTCAATAATTTGTCAAGATGATAAAACACACAGCATTGGTGTAGGTAGAAAACGATTTCATATAATTATTAGTCAAGGTTAGAACGTTCATGCAAAAGCAAATTTACCGAGGAAAAATATGACTTATTCTTCCCTTCTATGGTTTGGAGTGTCTTTCATTCATCTGTTCTATAATCTCTCTACATCACCATCCATATCTCTCATTTCCTTTTCCCCAGACTCTCAGTCTGAAGAAGGGTCCCGACCCGAAACGTCACCTATTCCTTCTCTCCAGAGATTCTCCTGACCCCTTGAGTTACTCCAGCTTTTTGTCTATGTTCGGTTTAAAGCAGCATCTGCAGTTCCTTCCTACACAGTAAAATATATGTACAAGCTCTGCTAATGAAACCTTTCTGCATTATTTTGTGTTAAGTATCTCACACTTTCTTCTCGATCCGCAGGAACTTCTGGGTGAGTTAATGTCTCATTTAAAAGATTGTACTGTGCTTACAATAGTTCATATCTTTAAGCAGACAAGAGAACTGAAATTGTGTACAGCCAGCTTGTTGTTAATTCTTGGATGAGAAAGGGGACCTTGAACAAGATAGGAAAGAATAACAGACACCAGATGTTTGTGGTCTGCCTCCAAGAATAACAAGCAGGCTGTGGGAACTGGGCGCAGCGTTATCAAGAGCTGAAGATGAGGAGAATCGCTGTGTAGGACAATAGTTGTAGTTTCTTTATTGCCACACTGGGTCACATTCGGAGACAGGCTTCGAGTGCTGCTGGAAGATCATCAACTTTGGTCGGCCCAGAACTTGTTGGTCTCCCAGCAGAGTGAGATGTCCGTCGGGAATGTTGTGAAGTCAGGGAATGTTGGCGACTGGCCTGCTCCAGACGCCAGAGTACGTGTTGAGGGACGCACTGAAGCTCGGTGCAGCCAACGCCAAGGCTCTGTGGGGGAGGACCACAGGCTAGGGTCCTTCCACGGCTAGACATTGGGGGGCAGAGTCTGATGGGGACACCCATCAAACAAGGGAAGTGTCATCACCCCGGGGGGGGGCCACATGAGTGGCAAGGGAAGTGACATCACCCCGGGGGCCACATGAGCGGCAAGGGAAGTGACATCACCCCGGGAGCCACATGAGTGGCAAGGGAAGTGACATCACCCCGGGGGGCCACATGAGTGGCAAGGGAAGTGACATCACCCCGGGGGGGCCACATGAGTGGCAAGGGAAGTGACATCACCCCGGGAGCCACATGAGTGGCAAGGGAAGTGACATCACCCCGGGGGCCACATGAGTGGCAAGGGAAGTGACATCACCCCGGGGGGGCCACATGAGTGGCAAGGGAAGTGACATCACCCCGGGGGCCACATGAGTGGCAAGGGTGCTTGGTATGGGGATAGTTTGTGTTTTTTATGTATTGAATTGAATGGAAAACTTTATTGTCACATGCGACAAGTCACAATGAAATTCTTTGCTTGCACTCTCGAGGTATGCAAATAGTCGCCACATTAAGGGTGCTGACAAAGTTATAATTCCCCCCCACGCCAGTTCCCCCCTTTGTTTCCCCCCTCCCCCCTCCTTCACGGCGGTCCCCCCATTGTCCATTACATCTGTGGTCATTCCCCAACCATCTGCCTATCCATCGACCACCCCCCCCCCTCTCATCTGTGTTCACCTATTACCTGCCATGCCTTGTCCTGTCCCTCCTCGCTCCCCACTTTCTTCCCCCCCTTCTCCTCAATGTAAGGGTCAACATTGGGTGAGCAGCTATGTGGGTGCTATTGCAGGAGTGTAAAAGATTCCAGCTTGGTTATATTGCTGAGGCATAGAAACATAGAAAATAGGTGCAGGAGTAGGCCATTCGGCCCTTCGAGCCTGCACCACCATTCAATGTGATCATGGCTGATCATCCAACTCAGTAACCTGTACCTGCCTTCTCTCCATACCCCCTGATCCCTTTAGCCACAAGGGCCACATCTAACTCCCTCTTAAATATAGCCAATGAACTGGCCTCAACTACCTTCTGTGGTAGATAATTCCACAGACTCACCATTCTGTGTGAAGAAATGTTTTCTCATCTCGGTCCTAAAAGACTTCCCCCTTATCCTTAAGCTGTGACCCCTGGTTCTGGACTTCCCCAACATCATGAACAATCTTCCCGCATCTAGCCTCTCCAATCCCTTAAGAATTTTAGATGTTTCTATAAGATCCCCCCTGTCTTCTAAATTCCAGCGAGTACAAGCCGAGTCTATCCAGTCTTTCTTCGTATGAAAGTCCTGCCATCCCAGGGATCCTGTTTGTCAGCATGTAGCGCGGTTTGTGGCTGATCGCATCTGTTTGATATCAGCAACCGGCGTTCGAAGCTTTGATACGTTAAGAAGAACAACTTGCCACATGGACTGCCCTTTATTCCCAAGACTATGGAGGACACGTAGGTCACGACGGACACGGAGGTCCCAAAGGACATAAAGATTTATAGGACATTGTAAACCTGCCGTATAAGGCAGCGATGGAAAAGTACTGGCACATGTATTACGGGTATAAAGTGTGTGTGTATGTGAGTTTTCGGAGAGAGAGGCCACACTAGCTGCCTGAGCGTTTCTGAACGCTCCGGTGCCTAGGCTCTCTCCCACCTGGGTGTATAATAAAGAGGTTAACCGAACTCGGTTGTCTGACTGTTTCTGTTAATAGGTCACAAACTACAACACTACAGTCTGTGTAATTAAGGAGCTCAACCCAAAACGTCACCTCTCCATGTTCTTCACGGATGCTACCCCTGACCCGCTGAGTTAGTCCAGCACATTGTGTTCTCTTTTGTAAACCACGGAGGTGCAGCGGTAAAGTTGCTGCCTTACAGCGCCAGAGACCCAGGTTTGATCCTATCTATGGGTGTTCTCTGTACGGAGTTTGTGCGTTCTCCTCGTGACCTGCGTGGCTTTTCTCCGGGTGCTCCTGTTTCCTCCCACAGGTTGGTCTGGCGTACAGTTCAGAACAATCAAAAAAAATCCGCCCAACTAAATATTAGCAAGGCTGAAGAAAGTCTTCATCGCAAAATCTATTCTCTAGTTACTGACACCACCCCTTGCACAGGCAAGTCTGAATCTGAACCACATTGTTCATACGTTTGATATCGTACCTGATCAGTTATTTGTGCAGTGTTTAAGAATGCTCTTCTTAAGGCATTAAGAAGGTTTGTAGATTAATTGGCTTCTATAGAATTGTCCCTAGTGTGTAGGATAAAGCTAGCGTACAGGTGATCGCTGGTCGGCGTGGACTCAGTGGGCAGAAGGGCCTGTTTCCACGCTGTATCTTTCAACTAAACTGAGCATCTGCAGTTCCTTCTTTCTACTTAAAAGTAGTGATCCTGTTTGCCCAACCAAGCCAACACACCATGAGCTCCAGGTCACAGTGGTGAGGTTGCGCCCTCTTCTGGCAGACACCCGGCACTGCAATGTTATAGTGGAATTAGAAAAGAGAGTCAAGATTTCAGGTCAATATTTCTACATTCCCATATTCCCCATTTCCCACTCAGAGGGTGGTGGGTGTAGGGGACGAGCTGCCAGAGAAGGTAGTTGAAGCAGATACTATAACAGCATTTAAAAGGCATTTGGTCTGGTACATGGACAGGAAAAGTTGAGCAGGATGCGGGCCAAACACAGGCAGGTGGAACTGGTGTAGATGAGGCATGCTGGCCGGCACGGACAGGTTGGGCCGAAGGGCCTGTTTCCGTGCTGTATTCCTCGATGACTCTAAGTTAACCAGAACCATGGAAGAGATTATGATGGACAGGTAGGAAAAAAACTGCAGATGCTGTTTTAAATCGAAGGTAGACACAAAATGCTGGAGTAACTCAGTGGGTCAGGCAACATCTCGGGAGAGAAGGAATGGGTGATGTTTCAGGTAAAGAACCTTCTTAGTCTGAGGAAGGGCCTTGACCCGAAATGTCACCTATTCCTTTTCTCCAGAGATGCTGTCTGACCTGCTGAGTTACTCCAGCTTTTTGTGTCTGTCTTCAGTTTAAACCGGCACCTGCAGCTTCTTCCTACACATGATGGGCAGGTGGATTGCCTGTTACTGTTATATTGTCCGCGGATACTGTGAAGGAGGAGGGAAGAAAAATAATGAACAGAGGGACTACCCAGGACAGATTGCCCCTGGACATTATACTGGAAGAACCAAAGGTGGTCATGTTGTGAAAATGTGTCAGAACATAGAAGTAATAATGATGAATGATGAATGATGAACGATATCCTCAACCAGAACAAATGATATGGAGAAAACATTTATGGACAAAAATGTTATGGAGCAAAAATGTCGGGAGCCCCGACCGCCCCGAGTTGGCAACTCCAACAGCCTGACCGCGGGAGAAGACGGCAGGGGAGAGAAAAAGTCATTCTGGCCTTCCATCACAGTGAGGAGGTGACTGGAGGAGACTCACTGTGATGGATGTTTCTTTTGTTTGGTGTTGGTTTATGATTGTATGTGTTATTGCATTTTTATTGATTATTCTTATTGGTCTTATTGTTGAACTGTGGGTAATTTTTCATTTCACTGCACATTTATGTGTATGTGACAAATAAATTGACTATTGACAACATTTGTTATTTTTAAATTTTGAGATACAATGTGGAGACAAGTCCTTTCGGCCCACCGAGTCCATGCCGACCACTGGTCACACTATAGTTCCATGTTATCCCACTTTCTCATCCGCTCCGTACAAACCGAGGGCCGTTCAGAGGCCAATTGACCTCCAAAGCCGCACAGCTTTTGAGATGTGGGAGGAAGCTGGAGCACCCAGAGAAAACCCACAAGGTCACAGGGAGAACGTGCAAACTGCACACAGATGGCACCTGAAGTCAGGATTGAACCCGGGTCTCTGGCGCTGTGAGGCAGCAGCTCTACCCGCTGCGCCACCGTGCTGCCCACTGTGTCAACAGGGGAATATAAGAGAGTTATGGTAAATTTTCTAACTTTTCAGATTTCAATTCCAACACTGGCCATTGGCTGCAGAGTGCTGCAGAGGTCTGTGCCATCACAGCATTGGGCAAGGCAGCATGCCAGAGGAATGACAGGAAGCCAAAGAGGGAAGCAGACAGCGAATACGCAGAAAATATACATGAAACCAAGCAACAGCAGAAATATAGCAAGCCAAAACGAGAAGTGAAACCAAGAAGTAAATGGTAAAATTCATGATAAAGGAACAGAAAGGATATCTGGTCCTTTCCAAAAGTAGATGTCCCTTTTTTTTTGAAAGCCATGGAGTTATCCACAACAAGCTGACTCAACACCTGCGCTCGGTCCGCGTTGGCCAATCTGATCTCCCGGTGGCCGAGCCGATCTCCCCCTCCCATTCCCAGTCTGACCTTTCTGTCATGGGCCTCCTCCAGTGCCATAGTGAGGCCCACCGGACATTGGAGGAACAGCACCTCATATTTCGCCTGGGCAGTTTGCAGCCCAGTGGTATGAACATTGAATTCTCCAACTTTAGATAGTTCCTCTGTCCCTCTCTTCCCCTCCCCCTTCCCAAATCTCCCTCTATCTTCCTGTCTCCACCTATATCCTTCCTTTGTCCCGCCCCCTGACATCAGTCTGAAGAAGGTCTCGACCCGAAACGTCACCCATTCCTTCTCTCCTGAGATGCTGCCTGACCTGCTGAGTTACTCCAGCATTTTGTGAAATAAATACCTTCGACATGAAAACAGTGATCAGTTTGAGCATTTGCAAAGTGACATGCTCTGCATGAAGCCTCTGCTACAAGGCCGAGCAAAGGAGGAAACCTCCATTTCACAATAACAGCAGAAACATAGAACATAGAAAAATAGGTGCAGGAGTAGGACATTCGGCCCTTCGAGCCAGCACCGCCATTCAATTTGATCGTGGCTGATCATCTAAAATCAGTACCCCGTTCCTGCCTTCTCCCCATATCCTTTGATTCTGTTAGCCCTAAGAGCTAAATCTAACTCTCTCTTGAAAACATCCAGCGAATTGGCCTCCACTGCCTTCTGTGGCAGAGAATTCCACAGATTCACAACTCTCTGGGTGAATTTTGTTCCCCCTCATCTCAGTCCTAAATGGCCTACCTCTTATTCTTAAACTGTGGCCCCTGGTTCTGGACTCCCCCAACATGGGGAACATTTTTCTTGCAGTAGCTCACAATTCACCATCCTCAACAGCACCCAACATTGGCCACAGTCTCACTGGGAGGCACAGCAGTGCATTTAAAGAACTAGTGAGCCCAATGAAGTGCTTTGAACTGCTGGTACATCGGTCCTAGACTAGCCACGGAGAAGCAATGCCGCAGGAAGCACACAGCCGCTTCCATACCAGGACATCCGTGGGCGGCACGGTGGCGCAGCGGTAGAGTTGCTGCCTTACAGCGAATGCAGCGCCGGAGACTCAGGTTCGATCCTGACTACGGGCGCCGTCTGTACGGAGTTTGTACGTTCTCCCCGTGACCTGCGTGCATTTTCTCCGAGATCATCGGTTTCCTCTCACACTCCAAAGACGTACAGGTTTGTAGGTTAATTGGCTGGGCAAATGTAAAAATTGTCCCTAGTGGGTGTAGGATAGTGTTAGTGTGCGGGGATCGCTGGGCGGCGCGGACCCGGTGGGCCGAAGGGCCTGTTTCTGCGCTGTATCTCTAAATCTAAAAATCATCCGAGATGTCCTCATTCTTTAGAAAACGGGGGTTCCCCTCTCCCCATCAAAGATGAGGCTCTCACTCGTGTGTCCTCAGTACCCCGCAGCTCCGCCCTTGCTCCCCCTCCCCCGAGTCGCAACAGAGTCCTCCTAGTCCTTACCTTTTACCCCATCAGCTGTCGCATGCAACACATAATCCTCTGAAATGTTAGTCACCTCCAATGGGATCCCATCACGAGCCACATTTTCCAATCCCCACCCATTTCTGCCTTCCGCAGAGACCGTTCCCTCTGCAAATCCCTGGTTAACTCATCCCTTCCCACCCAAACTACCCCCTTCACAGGTACCTTCCCCTGCAACCGCAGGAGATGCAACACCTGTTGCTATACCTCCTCCCCCGACTCTATCCAGGGACCCCGACAGTCCTTTCAGGTGAGGAAGAGGTTCACTTGCACCTCCTCCAACCTCATCTCCTGTATCCGTTGTTCAAGATGTGGACTCTTATACATCAGCGAGACCAAACCTAGACAGGGCGATCGTTTCGCTGAACACCTTCGCTCAGTCCGCCTGAACTGACCTGATCTCCTGGTTACTAAACACTTTAATCCCCCTTCCCATTCCCACACTGACCTTTCTGTCCTCAGTCTCCTCCATTGTCAGGGTGAGGCTAAACGCAAATTGGTGGAACAGCATCTCATATTTCGCTTGGGCAGCTTACAGCCCAGTGGTATGAATATTGATTTCTCTCACTTCAGGTAGCCCCGGCATTCCCTCTCTCTCCATCCCTCCCCCACCCAAGTCGCACCAGCTTTTCATTTTCACCCGACAAACAGCTTCCAATGGCCTGTTTCCTTTATCATCGTTACCTTTTTGCATACCTTTCATTCATTGTTCTACATCTCTCCACATCACGTCTAAATCTCTCGTTTCACTTTCGTGTGACTTTCAGTCTGAAGAAGGGTCTCGACCCGAAATGTCACCCATTCCTTCTCTCCAGAGATGCTGCCTGTCCCGCTGAGTTACTCCAGCTTTTTGTGTCTATCTTCGGTTTAAACCAGCATCTGCAATTCCTTCCTACACATTACCTCTACTTCTCAGAAGGCTTAGGAAGCTCGGCATGTTCTTCCCTACAGTCATCAGGCTATTAAAGGCTATCAAATTAAACTCAAAACTACTAACTGCCTTGGTTGCACGAGGGACTTTGGGCTTTATTTTGCTTTTTTGCACTAAATGAGTCTTCTTTTTATTCAATGTTTATTATATTATCTATTCAGTTCTGTGTACAACCTGCTGTGATGCTGTAAGAATCTAATTGTTCCATTTCAGTACATATGACAAATAAATCACTCTTGACACATCATCTAAAGCAGATCGCCACGATCAGTTTAGCTTACCAATAAATTGTCACAGATGCCGCTGGCTATTTTCCCCAGGGTGTTGGCATCCAAAGGGGCGATCACCATGAGATCTGCCCACCTTCTCAGCTCAATGTGCAGGACAGGATCTGTCTTCTGCTTCCACATCTAGAGGGGGAACAAAGAGACCGTGTGTGAAGTAGCACAAACACCACGTTGTAAAGGTCCACCACCCATTTGCAGCAACTGATGGTCGGGCAAAATCACAAGAGTGAGCAGGTGGTGCAAGGACTGCCAGGGCATTAACAATTACTTCTTTGTTAATTGTTAATTCTTTATGTTTCTAGCAGTCCATGGTGCTTTAGACATATGGGAAGGGGTATAATTAGTGGGTTAGAGGTGTATTGTTGAACTATTAATCCTCCTCCAACCTCATCTATTGCATCTGCTGCTCCAGATGTCAACTTATTTACTTCGCGAAACCAAGCGCAGGCTCGGTGATCGCTTCGCTCAACACCTGCGCTCGGTCCGCGTTGGCCAAACTGGTCTCCCGGTGGCCGAGCACTTCAACTCCCCCTCCCATTCCCAGTCTGACCTTTCTGTCATGGGCCTCCTCCAGTGCCATAGTGAGGCCCACCGGAAATTGGAGGAACAGCACCTCATATTTCGCCTGGGTAGCTTGCAGCCCAGTGGTATGAACATCGACCTCTCCAACTTTAGATAGTTCCTCTGTCCCTCTCTTCCCCTCCCCGTTCCCAGTTCTCCCTCTATCTTCCTGTCTCCACCTATATCCTTTGTCCCGCCCCCCTGACATCAGTCTGAAAAAGGGTCTCGACCCGAAACGTCACCCATTCCTTCTCTCCCGAGATGCTGCCTGACCTGCTGAGTTACTCCAGCATTTTGTGAATAAAACAATTATCACAATTCAAAATCATCGTTCACTAATCAGATAAGTTGTTTCATTTGAAACTCATTTAGATTTAGATTTAGAGATACAGCGCGGAAACAGGCCCTTCGGCCCACCGAGTCCGCGCCGCCCAGCGATCCCCGCACACTAACACTATCCTACACACACTAGGGACAATTTTTACATTTTACCCAATCAATTAACCTACATACCTGTACGTCTTTGGAGTGTGGGAGGAAACCGAAGATCTCGGAGAAAACCCACGCAGGTCACGGGGAGAACGTACAAACTCCGTACAGACGGCGCCCGTAGTCAGGATGGAACCCGGGTCTCCGGCGCTGCATTCGCTGTAAGGCAGCAACTCTACCGCTGCGCCACCGTGCTGCCCTGTGCGGTCTGTGTGGAGTTCACACGTTTTCCCAGTGACCGCGTGGGTTTTTTCCGGCTGCTCTGGTTTCCCCCTGCAATCCAAAGGCGTGCAGCTTTGTAGGTTGATTGGCTTCTGTAAATTGCCCGTCGTGTGTGGGATGGAAAAGTGGGATAACATGGAACTAGTGTACGGGTGATTCTTGGTCGGTGTGGACTCGTTGCGGCTGTCTTCACACTGCATCTCTAAACTCTAAATATTCCGTTAGTATAAAATGCAATTTAAGCAGCTGTATCCAAAGAAGACAAGAGATAACTTATACATACACACTCTTTTAAAAGTTTTACTTTGAAGGAACTTCTCTTGCTTGTTTTATTTGCACAACTTAAAAAAAATATAGAATAAAATAATTACCTCCCACTCATCTGTGTCGCTATATATTTCAGCAGCAATATCTCCGGGGTCATAGAAGTGTTTTGCATGGTCTGTGGTCACCACTTTTACTTCGACCTTTAAAAACAGGTGAGAGATGAGTGTGGGTAACAATCACAAAGGAATGCCTGTGCAGGAAGGAAGTGCAGATGCTGGTTTATTGTACTTGCCCAAGGGGAGAAGTGTCTCAATCAAAGGCTGCGATCACAACTCCAAAGTTAAGTTAGACAATAGACAATAGACAATAGGTGCAGGAGGCCATTCGGCCCTTCGAGCCAGCACCGCCATTCAATGTGATCATGGCTGATCATTCTCAATCAGTACCCCGTTCCTGCCTTCTCCCCATACCCCCTGACTCCGCTATCCTTAAGAGCTCTATCTAGCTCTCTCTTGAATGCATTCAGAGAATTGGCCTCCACTGCCTTCTGAGGCAGAGAATTCCACAGATTCACAACTCTCTGACTGAAAAAGTTTTTCCTCGTCTCAGTTCTAAATGGCCTACCCCTTGTTCTTAAACTGTGGCTCCTTGTTCTGGACTCCCCCAACATTGGGAACATGTTTCCTGCCTCTAACGTGTCCAACCCCTTAATAATCTTATACGTTTCGATAAGATCTCCTCTCATCCTTCTAAACGTACAAACTACACAGAAACAAGCACCCGTGGTCAGGATCGAAGCCGGGTCTCTGGCGCTGTACACCGCTGTACACCGCTCCAGTGCATACAAGCCTAGTCGCTCCAGTCTTTCAACATATGACAGTCCCGCCATTCCGGGAATTAACCTAGTGAACCTACGCTGCACGCCGTTGTGTAGGAAAGAAAACTGCAGATGCTGGTTTAAATTGAAGGTGGACACAAAATGCTGGAGTAACTCAGCGGGACAGGCAGCATCTCGGGAGAGAAGGAATGGGTGACGTTTCGGGTCGAGACCCTTCTTCAGACTGATGTCAGGGGAGGGGGCATCCCGCCCCGAAACGTCACCCATCTCCTCTCTCCAGAGATGCTGCCTGACCCGCTGAGCTACTCCAGCATTTTGTGTCCACCTTCCAAAGTTAAGTCAGTACAGTAGGACATTTATACTCCAAAAAGATGAGGTAGATTGATGTATTAATTACAGGATCTCTATTTTATTCTTACATTATATAAAAGTCATGACTTCTTGGTTCCGAACGCAATAGAGTACAAAGGTAAGGATGCTTAATATGTTAATACCTGATACTAGATTGCAACTGTGTAGGAAAGAACTGCAGATGCTGCTTTAAATTGAAGGTAGACACAAAATGCTGGAGTAACTCAGACTGAAGAAGGGTCTCGACCCGAAACGTCACCCATTCCTTCTCTCCAGACATGCTGCCTGTCCCGCTGAATTACTCCAGCATTTGGTGTCTACACTAGATTGCAACTTCTCAGTTCTGCAAGAAACGGGATACAAAGATAATGACATTGAATGTGTTCCTAGCGTATCCTAGATGATACTTTCCAGACCATTCTACAGACGTTGCACTGTAAAGGAGAAAGGGGATTTAAGGGTTAAGGTGTATGTGACCAAATGCTACAGGAAGATGATCTGTCATGAAATTAGATTGCATACCTCAGATGCCTGCAAGGCTATCTCTGTGGGGTTGCCAGCTTGTGATTAATAAGGGGATGTTGTAAAATTACAAAGGAAAGGGAACGGATACTAAGGAAGAGCAGAGAGTAGAATGAGCCCCTTTACAACCACCGTAAAGCTGAGCACCAGGAAGATGTGTTTATGTTAGTAGACTGAACTAATGACTTCGGACATGGTCAATCGTAGTGGGTGATGATTAATCGAACTCCTATCCTCTTGCAAGACCACCCGTGTGGGGTATCTGGTTCTGTGGACATTTGTAAAACCTATTGTATTTGGTGTATAAATGTGCTGCTGAAACACTCTGTGAGTGAGTGGTGTCCTCGAGTGACTGCTAGTGTGCAAGCATACTAGTTGTAGCTCTCCCACTCCCACTGGCGTGATAAAGACTCTAATGTTTTACCACTTTATGGTATTGTTGTCTGTCTTAAGAATCGAACTTTAACAATTGGCGTAGTCGGCAGGATCTCGACGGAACCGTCACCAAAGACTGAGTCAGTGGCTGTGGTTTGACCGGGACCTTGAAGGGAGTAAAGTGCACTATCGGATCCGTTGTGTCTGAACTTCTGAGTAAAGTTCCCGGGAACACCGTGCTACCTCGTCTGCGGTCGATCTGGTTCCCTCCGAGGTTTCTATAGAAGACAACTTATGGTAAGAGAGATTACTATATATTAATTGGATCGTTGTATTTCGTGTAAATTGAACAAGAAAACAATTGACCAGCAGACTACAGGTCTGGGTGACACATGACCAGCAGGCTACAGGTCTGGGTGACACATGACCAGCAGACTACAGGTCTGGGTGACACATGACCAGCAGGCTACGGGTCTGGGTGACACATGACCAGCAGGCTACAGGTCTGGGTGACACATGACCAGCAGGCTACGGGTCTGGGTGACACATGACCAGCAGGCTACGGGTCTGGGTGACACATGACCAGCAGGCTACAGGTCTGGGTGACACATGACCAGCAGGCTACAGGTCTGGGTAACAATTAAGTACAGCAGACTACGGGTCTGGCACGTTAAGGACAAGAGTTATTAAATTGGACACGACAGACTATCTAACTGGCTTTGGGATAGACAATAGACAATAGGTGCAGGAGGAGGCCATTCGGCCCTTCGAGCCAGCACTGCCATTCAATGTGATCATGGCTGATCATCCACAATCAGTACCCCGTTCCTGCCTTCTCCCCATACCCCCTGACTCCGCTATCCTTAAGAGCTCTATCCAGCTCTCTCTTGAATGCATTCAGAGAATTGGCCTCCACTGCCTTCTGAGGCAGAGAATTCCACAGATTCACAACTCTCTGACTGAAAATGTTTTTCCTCGTCTCAGTTCTAAATGGCCGTAAGAAAGTAACTGCAGATGCTGGTACAAATCGAAGGTATTTATTCACAAAATGCTGGAGTAACTCAGCAGGTCAGGCAGCATCTCAGGAGAGAAGGAATGGCTGACGTTTCGGGTCGAGACCCTTCTTCAGACTGATTGCTTTGCAGTTCTATTTAGTTTTCTGACACAAACATTTAACATTTGTTTTCCCCACTCCTTTTTGAGGCTACAATCTCATTCTCATGAGGTTACTGGTTTTTAAATCAGTAAGCCACATTCTAATAAATCCAAGAGAGACACAAAATGCTGGAGTAACTCAGCAGGTCAGGCAGCATCTCTGGTGAAAAAGGAATGGGTGACGTTTCGGGTCGAGACCCTTCTTCAGACCCTGTTCTCCAGTGATGCTGCCTGACCCGCTGAGTTACTCCAGCTTTTTGTGTTCATCTTCAGTTGAAACCAGCACCTGCAGTTCTTTCCGACACTTCTAATAAATCAATTTTATCAGCTTTGGAAGTAGAGGACTTGTGAGAGTGTAAGAGCTGCAAAAGTGTTAGACATGGCAATTGACTTGAAACATGGAGTCCATTTTGATTCATAGACACATAGAAAATAGGTGCAGGAGTAGGCCAATCGGCCCTTCGAGCCAGCACCGCCATTCAAAATCATCATGGCTGATCATCCAAAAGCAGTACCCCGTTCCTGCTTTTTCCCCATATCCCTTGATTCCTTTAGCCCTAGGAGCTAAATATAGAGGTGTGTAAAATCATGAGAGGAATAGATCGGGTAGATGCACCGAGTCTCTTGCCCAGAGTAGGGGAATCGAGGACCAGAGGACATAGGTTTAAGGTGAAGGGGAAAAGATTTAATAGGAATCTGAGGGGTAACTTTTCCCACACAAACGGTGGTGGGTGTATGGAACAAGCTGCCAGAGGAGGTAGTTGAGGCAGGGACTATCCCAACGTTTAGAAACATTGAAAATAGGTGCAGGAGGAGGCCATTCGGCCCTTCGAGCCAGCACTGCCATGCACGGTAGCGCAGCGGTAGAGTTGCTGCTTTACAGCGAATGCAGCGCCGGAGACTCAGGTTCGATCCTGACTACGGGTGCTGCACTGTAAGGAGTTTGTACGTTCTCCCCGTGACCTGCGTGGGTTTTCTCCGAGATCTTCGGTTTCCTCCCACACTCCAAAGACGTACAGGTATGTAGGTTAATTGGCTGGGTAAATGTAAAAATTGTCCCTAGTGGGTGTAGGATAGTGTTAATGTACGGGGATCGCTGGGCGGCGCGGACTTGGTGGGCCGAAAAGGCCTGTTTCCGCGCTGTATATATATGATATGATATTGTGATCATGGCTGATCGTCCACAATCAGTAACCCGTGCCTGCCTTCTCCCCATATCCCTTGATTCCACTAACCCCAAGAGCTCTATCTAACTCAACTGTTAAGAAACAGTTAGACAGGTACATGAATAGGACGGGGATAGGGGCCAAACGCGGGCAGGTGGGACTAGTGGTAGCTGGGACATGTTGGCCGGTGTGGGCAAGTTGGGCCAAAGGGCCTGTTTCCACGCTGTTTGACTCAATCACATGGATATTCAGGTTATGGGGGGATATGGATCATGTGCAGACAGAGGTTAGTTTAACCTGGCACCATGTTTTGCACAGATATTGTGGGCTGAAGGGTCCGTTCCTCTGCTATCCTGTTCTATGTATATTCTCAGTGTTTCAAGACTTTTATTAAAAGAATAATTCTGACTATGCATTCAACGGTCTTTTCACTCAGGCAGAGAACTGATTGTTTCAGGTTAATTTTCCATTTCATCCAACAGACCGCAGGGTACTTTGTGATCTGAAGGGGCATACTGGACACAGTAACGAGAGCTAGATCGCAGTGACCTTCTCCCCACACGCTCATCTTTTTCCCACAGCCATTATCTGAACAATCGCCAGGTGCTATAAAACGTTGAGTTATGTTGCAACACCACAACGTTGTTAAAAAACCCACCTCATTAAATAGCTTATGACTGTTCAAGCACATTTCCGCTATAACTGTAAACCCACTGTTGTTGGCACTCGGCCATTCCTGAGATTCACCGCTTAACCAATCCACGCACTGCCACTTTCACCAATGGGCGCCTTGGCCCCACTGTGCTACAATGCTGCTTAGAAGCACCGAGATTAAATAAAGTCCACCTTTATCCTCGTCGTCAAGGGGAATGGCCCATCAGTGATAGGAGAAGAATCAGGCCATTCGGCCCATCAAGTCTAACCCAAGTGACTATTTGTGTGCTAGCCACAGAAGCTGATCTGCAATCACATATTAGACAATAGACAATAGGTGCAGGGGAAGGCCATTCGGCCCTTCGAGCCAGCACCGCCATTCAATGTGATCATGGCTGATCATTCTCAATCAGTACCCCGTTCCTGCCTTCTCCCCATACCCCCTGACTCCGCTATCCTTAAGAACTCTATCCAGCTCTCTCTTGAATACATTCAGAGAATTGGCCTCCACTGCCTTCTGAGGCAGAGAATTCCAGATTCACAACTCTCTGACTGAAAAAGTTTTTCCTCGTCTCCGTTCTAAATGGCCTACCCCTTATTCTTAAACTGTGGCCCCTTGTTCTGGACTCCCCCAACATTGGGAACCTGTTTCCTACCTCTAACGTGTCCAACCCCTTAATAATCTTATACGTTTCGATAAGATCTCCTCTCATCCTTCTAAACGTACAAACTACACAGAAACAAGCACCCGTGGTCAGGATCGAAGCCGGGTCTCTGGCGCTGTACACCGCTGTAAGGTGGCAAGGCTACCACTGCGCCACTGTGCAGCCCTGGCTGGGGCTGGGAAAGATGTGCTAATGAGAGGATTACGAGGACGCGCACAGTGGAACTGGTAGGACATCTAAGGTGGAGGAGGGAAACATCGAATGCCCCTTCCCTCCGCAGATGCTGCCTGATCCGCCGGGCTCCTCCGGCACTCTGTGCTTTGCCCAGCATTCCAGCACCTGCAGTTTCTTGTCTCTCTGCTGCGAGCCACTCACATTGAAATTGGACGGGAATGTACTGTTCAACGGACTGCCCGTCTTGGTTGGGAAAAGTAAAACCAAAGTAAGTCACGTGTGTAAAAAGCTGCAAGAATTGAATGGCAACCACTTGCTGGGAGCAATAGGAAGCTGAGGGGCAACCTTTTTACACAGAGGGTTGGGGTCTACGGAATGAGCTGCCGGAGGAGGTGGTTGAAGTGAGTGCCATGGTAACATTTGGACAGATACATGGATAGTATAGATGGAACTCTTGGTCGGCATGGGCCTGTTTCCGTGCCGTATAACTCTCTGTCAGAGAGGTAGTTTGCTTTGGGGAGGAAGGCTTAGATAATGTGGGAGAGAATGGCTGGGGCGATGGTCTTGTTGGTCGTTCTGCTCGTCACTGTGGAGCGGACTGCATCGCGCAAGGCCCGTGGAAAGCAGGTGGACTGCAGGGAGTACCGGGGCATGCCCCTGTGTACCCGCGAGTACATGCCCGTCTGTGACATACGGGGCATCACCTACCCAAACTGCTGCCTACTCTGTCAGGAGAACAGAAGTCAGGTTCCCATCGGCCATTACGGATAATGTTGATAGAACAGACTTAGAGACTTGTAAAATTAACTCCTGTACATACAACCGTGTATCGGTAGAATGGTCAATGATCATTTCTTCACTGCCAAAAAAAAAAAAAAGAAGGCTTAGATAACTAAGGATCAGGATGACCCACCTGCTTCCGTGCTCACTCTCTCCAATCAAGCGAGATGGAATTAAGTGAAAGATAACCGCAGATAACCGCAGATGCTGGTACAAATCGAAGGTATTTATTCACAAAATGCTGGAGTAACTCAGCAGGTCAGGCAGCATCTCGGGGGAGAAGGAATGGGTGACGTTTCGGGTCGAGACCCTTCTTCTTGACCCGAAACGTCACCCATTCCTTCTCTCCCGAGATGCTGCCTGACCTGCTGAGTTACTCCCGCATTTTGTGATTAAGTGAAATGTATTTGCTTGCAGAAACAAGGAACTGCAGATGGTGGTTTACAAAAAAAGACACAAAGTGCTGGTGTAAGGTAGCATCTAAACTTAAAATTAACTTAAATAGATGTCGCTTGCCCCACCGAGTTACGCCAGAACTTTATGACTTCTCCTTCTTTGCTTGCATGTAGCACCATCTAGTGGTAACATCGCATAGTTCCACGTTAGTACCAAAAGGTTGTCAGATACAACCTCACAATAGCTGCTTACGTTCCTCTCAAGGTTCCTGTGGTGAGCGTACATGTGCCAGTAACAATATTTCATCATATTGACTTCCTGTATACCCTGCGAAAAATGCTGCGCAATTAATGCATTTTGAGTAATTAATTAATTTCTTTAGCCACCTGGATGCATGTGTGAAGATATTTATTATGCACTGATTCCGCTGTTTTTTACAATCTATATACTAAAGTTTGTTATCTTGTTTGTGACTGAACTTCAGCCAAAACGGTACACGATAGTGCGACAGTTTTAGGCCCACCTGACTCACCATTGTCACTTTAGTGATAATGCAAGTAGTTTTATTGAAATCGGTCTTATATTTTTAAAGTTATTCACATTTTAAAGTTTAAAAGGAGGGGAGGGGGAGAAGGGAGGGGGGGGGGGGGGGGGGTTGAGGAGAGAGGGGAGGGAGGACAGTGTCCTGCACCAACGCAGGAGAGGTTTGGGCCCAACGGGTCCACTTTGTCTAGTATATAATATATATCTTTATTGTCATTGTACAGGGGTACAATGAGATTGTTAATGCGACTTCCATACGATGCAATAAATTAATTAGCTAATCAACAGAAATTTAGACAACCCAGAGAAACAAAATTAGAAACAGTTAAAACAGTATAAAGTGCAAATAGGTCTGTGCCGGGTCGCTGTGTGACGTGACCATCCGACTCAGCCGGACCGGTTCATAGCAGCTATGGCCCTGGGGATGAAGCTGTTCCCGAGTCTGGAGGTGCGGGCGTAGAAGGCCTTGTAGCGTCTGCCAGATGGTAGAAGTTCAAACAGTCTATTGCAGGGGTGTGAGGAGTCTTTATGAATGCTGGTTGCTTTCCTGAGGCATCGTGTGTTGTAGATGCCCTCCAAGGCTGGTAGCTGTGTCCCGATAATCTTCTGAGCTCTGTAGACTACTCGCTGAAGAGCTCTCCTCTCTGCCTCCGTGCAGCTGAGATACCACAGAGATGCCAAGCGTTAGGATGCTCTCTATGGTGCAGCGGCAGAAGGTCGTCAGCAGCTGTTGGGGCAGACCAGACTTTTTCAGTGTTCTCAGGTAGAACAGACGTTGCTGCGCCTTCTTGACCAGCGCAGCAGTGTTAGTGGACCATGTGAGGTCCTCCGAAATGTGAGTGCCCAGAAACTTGAAGCTGGACACTCTCTCCACACTGTCCCCGTTGATAAAGATCGAAGCGTATTCCCCATTATGTGACCTTCGGAAACAAGGGAATGCAGATGGTGCTTTACAAAAACAGGCACAAAGTGCAGGAGTAACTCAGCGGGTCAGGCAGCATCCATGGAGAAACGGAATAGGTGACGTTTCAGGTCGAGACCTTTCTTCAGGTTGAGAGTTAGGGGAGAGGGAAATCGGCATCTGCAGTTCCTTCCTACACAGCCTATTACTATTTCCTCCATTCCCAACAATGGCTAATTTGTGGAGTCGCTCAGCACACAAACAGAAATACGTAGTCTGAAGAAGGGTCCTGACCGAAACGTCACCGTGTTCTCTAGAGATGCTTTACCCACTGCGTTACTCTAGCACGTTGTGTCTTTCCTTCCCCCCCACTATTTTGCATATTTTCCTGCCTCATAATTTTATTGCAATTTATTTGCCACCTGAAACCCATCCTCTACTGACCCATAAATGACAGACAATATGACCGTTCATTCAAAATACAAAGTGCTGGAGGAACTCAGCGGGTTAGGCAGTGTCTGGGGAGGGAAAGGGTAGTTCAGTTTGAATGGTTGGTTTTGTGTTGAAGGCCTCTGAAGTTATTGAAGGATGACAAGCTAGTTGGAATCTGTCCATTCATATACTTTAACCTCATATATTCTTTGTTATATCTTTGGAAATTAAAAAGGATCGACAGGGCAATTGGTCAAAGATATCTCAACAATGTTAGTAAGGCATTTGACAAGGTGCCACATGAAAGGCTGATCCAAAAGATTAATGCCTTTGAGATCCAAGACAAGTTGGCAAATTGAATCCCACTTGTCTTGGTTATAGAAGGCACAGGGTTGCGTTTGTGACTAATCTTGTGACTGGTGGTGGACCACAGAGATTAATCTTGTCAAAAATAAATTGCAAAGCTTCAATAAGACAGCAAGGGAACGGGATAGGTAGACTGCCTAAAAATGCTTTCAGTCCTCTTCATGTGTTATAATAATTCTGTGCTTTAAAGAAAGTTGAAACTGAACATGCGTACCTGGCAGACACAAAATGCTGGAGTAACTCAGCGGGTCAGGCAGCATCTCAGGAGAGAAGGATCTCAACCCGAAACGTCACCCATTCCTTCTCTCCTGAGATGCTGCCTGACCCGCTGAGTTACTCCAGCATTTTGTGTCTACCTTCAATTTGAACCAGCATCTGCAGTTATTTTCCTAAACCCGTGTACCTGGCACTTACTGCAGCCTACTT
The DNA here is from genome assembly GCF_053455715.1 of Rhinoraja longicauda. Lineage (NCBI taxonomy): Eukaryota > Metazoa > Chordata > Chondrichthyes > Rajiformes > Arhynchobatidae > Rhinoraja > Rhinoraja longicauda. Next base: position 2,404,558 of record NC_135990.1, read on the forward strand.
TAGTCAGATTCTGTTCTCTGTTGTCAAAAAACAAATGGCAATCGTAAAACAAAAAGATCAAAAGGGTAATCGTAAAACAAAAAGATCAAAAGACATTTGTTTATCTGTAATGGGGTGGTATTGGGCTGTGTTTACTCTCCTGTGTCTTTCAGAGGTGCAAGATTTATAATTGGTATAAGATCATTTGGAAGAAGGAGAAATGCGTAAGTGCCCACAGTAAACAACACATCAAAGGAAAATTCTGGATATAAGGATCAAATGGATCTTTGTTTGGGGACCAATCCCCAGTGATCATTGTATTTGACGCTCGTAAATAAAGTCTTGATTGTCTTGCCAAATCTTTGAGTTGTGTTTTAAAGTTTTCTTTAACAGTGTGGGACCCCTACTGTTTGCCATATACAGTAAACCCTTGTTATAATGCACAGTGGGGGGGGGGGGGGGGAGAGGGAATGGTGTCATTTATTGCCGATTGTCCTCTGTAACCGAGGGATTCATTCCAACCATTCTGTGAAACAGGTTGTTTTTAAATGCAAAGATCTATTTAACAGCTAAAAACATATTTTTGTTACTGATAAATATATAAAGGTTGTACGCTATATTGTTTAATAGAGCTAAATGGCCAAAGCAATTGCTTGTCAATTTCAATAGCAAGTTAATTTCAGATCCATGTCAATTTCAGATCCATGTCAATTTCAAATCCATGTCAATTTCAATGCCTTGTCAATTTCAACAGTCTCTGCAGTGTAACCAGCAGCCGTGTTCTTAGAAACAGTCCGCTACAACCAAAATCCGTTGTAAAGAGGTCCGTAATTACGAAGGTCTGCAGTACAATAATGATTTGATATGATTGTAGGAAGTATCAGTGCATAAACAAGGAATTGCAGATGCTGGATAATACAGAAATGGTCACAAAGTGCTGGAGTAAAGCCGGTCAGGCAGCATCTATGGAGAACATGGATAGGCAACATTTCCGATCTGAACCTTTCTTCAAATAGGGTTCAGGCTTCAGACAGTCTGAAGAAGGGTCCCGAGCCGAAACGTCACCTATCATCATGTTCTGACCCGCTGAGTTACTTACTGCCCACTCCCCCCTCACTATCCCCCTCCTCTATTGCACCCTCACCCCCCCTCCACTACTCCCCTCACTCCCCCCTCCACTACTCCCCTCTCACTCTTCCATTCCATTACTCCCCTCACTCTTTCCCTCCACTACTCCCCTCTCACTCTTCCATTCCATTACTCCCCTCACTCTTTCCCTCCACTACTCCCCTCACTCCCCCTCCACTACTCCCCTCTCATTCTTCTATTCCATGACACCACTCACTCTCCCCCTTCCACTCCCCCCTCACTCTTCCACTCCACAACTCCCCTCACTCTTCCCCTCCACTACTCCCCTCACTCTACCACTCCATTACACCCTCCACTACTCCCCTCACTCCCCCTCCACTACTCCCCTCACTCTTCCCCTCATTCCCCTCTCATCCACTCCATTACTCCCCTCACTCCCCCTCCACTACTCCCCTCACTCTTCCCCTCACTCTCCCCCTCCACTACTCCCCTCACTCCCCCTCCACTACTCCCCTCACTCTCCCCCTCCACTACTCCCCCCTCACTCCCCCTCCACTACTCCCCTCACTCTCCCCCTCCACTACTCCCCCCCTCCACTACTCCCCTCACTCTTCCCCTCCACTACTCCCCTCACTCCCCCTCCACTACTCCCCTCACTCTCCCCCTCCACTACTCCCCCCCTCCACTACTCACCTCACTCTTCCGCTCCACTACTCCCCTCACTCCCCCTCCACTACTCCCCTCACTCTACCACTCCATTACTCCCTCCACTACTCCCCTCACTCTTCCCCTCCACTACTCCCCCCCTCCACTACTCCCCCCTCACTCTTCCCCTCCACTACTCCCCTCACTCCCCCTCCACTACTCACCTCACTCTTCCGCTCCACTACTCCCCTCACTCCCCCTCCACTACTCCCCTCACTCTACCACTCCATTACTCCCTCCACTACTCCCCTCACTCTTCCCCTCCACTACTCCCCCCCTCCACTACTCCCCCCTCACTCTTCCCCTCCACTACTCCCCCCCTCCACTACTCCCCCCTCACTCTTCCCCTCCACTACTCCCCCCTCACTCTTCCCCTCCACTACTCCCCCCCCTCTTTCCGTCCATTACTCCCCCCTCACTCTCCCCCTCCACATCTCCCACTTCTCCCCCCTCCCCGGCCCGAGCTGCAGTCGCCGCTCACGGCGCCGCCCCGCACGGCCGCCGTGTCCCCTCACCTCCGGCAGTTGCTGCAGTGCCGCCACGATGGCGGGCAGCCTGAGCGCCGCCACGCTGCCGCTCGCCGCCACCAGCACGCGCCGCATCCCGCCCGCCATTGGGGCAGGAGGGAGGGGGGGGGGGGGGAGCTCCAACACCCAACACCATCCCCCCTCACACCTCCACCCCACATCCCAATACCCCTCCCGCACCGCCGACTGTAGGTAAAATCATCCGCACATCGTTGTGTTTTAGCAGCTCTGATGGCCACTGGCTCTGGAATAAACTGCTGTTAGAGGGAGTGCCCCCCCCCCCCCCCCCCCCCCCTCTCGCACGGCGGGTGGTGCGGCCCAGCGATGCCTTCTGGGAAATGTAGTCTTACACGGCGCGTCGTGACGTCACATTGCGTTACGTCACCCAACGGCGCTCGGCTTTTGAATTTACCTGTTGGTATTGCAGGTAAATTGACTCCCTCTCAATCCAGCAGGGAGATAAAGAAGGTGAAGGGAAGATAAAGAGATGAAAAGAAAGAAGCAAAAGGAAGATACTGGAGTACTGTGTGCAGTTTTGGTCTCCAAATTTGAGGAAGGATATTCTTGCTATTGAGGGCGTGCAGCGTAGGTTCACTAGGTTAATTCCCGGAATGGCGGGACTGTCATATGTTGAAAGACTGGAGCGACTAGGCTTGTATACACTGGAATTTAGAAGGATGAGAGGGGATCTTATCGAAACGTGTAAGATTATTAAGGGGTTGGACATGTTAGAGGCAGGAAACATGTTCTCAATGTTGGGGGAGTCCAGAACAAGGGGCCACAGTTTAAGAATAAGGGGTAGGCCATTTAGAACTGACATTGTTGTATAATAAGTGTAAGAAAATAACTGCAGACGCTGGTACAAATCTTTTTCAGTCAGAGAGTTGTGAATCTGTGGAATTCTCTGCCTCAGAAGGCAGTGGAGGCCAATTCTCTGAATGCATTCAAGAGAGAGCTGGATAGAGCTCTTAAGGATAGCGGAGTCAGGGGGTATGGGGAGAAGGCAGGAACGGGGTACTGATTGAGAATGATCAGCCATGATCACATTGCTGGCTCGAAGGGCCGAATGGCCTCCTCCTGCACCTATTGTCTATTGAAGATAAAGAGAAGAAAAAGGAAGACAGAGAAGAAAAGAAAGGAAAAAAGGAAGATAAAGAGAAGGAAAAGAAAGAAGCAAAAGGAACATATAGAGAAGAAAAGAAAGAAAAAAAGGAAGATAAAGAAAAGGAAAAGAATGAAGCAAAAGGAACATATAGAGGTAAAAGAACGAAGAAAAAGGAAGATATAGAGAAGAAAAAGAACGAAGAAAAATGAAGAAATAAAGAAAGGAAAGAAAAAGGAAGACAAAGAGAAGAAAAAGAACGAAGAAAAAGGAAGAGAAAGAGAAGAAAACGAACGAAGAAAAAGGAAGATGTAGAGAAGAAAAAGAACGAAAAAGGAAGATATAGAGAAGAAATAGAACAAAGAAAACTGAAGATAGAGAAGAAAGGAAAGTAAAAGGAAGATATAGAGAAGAAATAGAACCAAGAAAAAGGAAGATATAAAGAAAGGAAAGAAAAAGGAAGATAAAGAGAAGAAAAAGAACGAAGAAAAAGGAAGATATAGAGAAGAAAAAGAACGAAAAAGGAAGATATAGAGAAGAAATAGAACAAAGAAAACTGAAGATAGAGAAGAAAGGAAAGTAAAAGGAAGATATAGAGAAGAAATAGAACCAAGAAAAATGAAGATAGAGAAGAAAGGAAAGAAAAAGGAAGATAAAGAGAAGAAAAAGAAAGAAGCAAAAGGAAGACAGAGAAGAAAAAGAGAAAGAAGATGAGGAGATGAAAAGAAGAAAAAGGAAGATAGAGAAAAGAAAGAAAAAGGAAGGTAAAGAAAAGGAAAAGAAAGAAGAAAGGAAGATAGAGAAGAAAAAGGAAAAAGAGAAAGATAAAGAGAGAAGAAAAGAAGGAGAAAAAGAGAAAGAAGAAAACGTCAAAGAGAAAGAAGGGGAGAAAAAAGGACCAAAAAAAACAAGAAAAGGAAAAGCAAAAGAAAAAAAGGAGAGAAAAAGGAGAAAGAGAAAGAAGAAAACTAGTGTAGCTGGGACATTGTGCACAAGTTGGGCCGAAGGGCTTGTTTCCACACTGTATCACAATGAAAAAGTAGAAAAAGAACAAAGAAAAAGAAGAAAGAAAATAGAACAAGCTGCCAGAAAAGACTGTCGAGGCAGGTATTATAACATCATTTAAAAGAAATTTGGATGAGGGAATTGAAGGCTTTGTGGCCAAGTTTGCGGATGATATGAAGATGGGTAGAGGGGCAGGTAGTGTACAGAGTCATGCAAGTGGTAGTAGGAATAAAGGTGTAGTCTATTTTCTAGGATTCAGAAATTGGAGGTACAAAGGGACTTGGCACAGGATTCACAAAAGGATCATTTGCAAGTTGAACCAGAAATAAGGAAGGCATAAGCAATGTTAGCATTTATTTTGAGAGGACAAGAATGTAAATATAGGGATGTACAGCTGAGACAGTATTTGGAGTATTGTGATCAATTTTGGGCCCCATATATGAGGAATGATGTGTGGGCGTTGGAGAGTCCAGAGGTTTACGAGAATTATCCTGGGCATCATTATTTTCAAAGTGCCCTGTTACCACACCCTTAGTATAGTGGTATAAGAAAATAACTGCAGATGCTGGTACAAATCGATGGTATTTATTCACAAAATGCTGGAGTAACTCAGGTCAGGCAGCTTTCCCCTGCAACCGCACGAGATGCAACACCTGTCCCTTTACCTCCCCCTTCAACTCCATCCAAGGACCCAGTCTTTCCAGGTGAGACGAAAGTTCACCTGCACCTCCTCCAACCTCATCTATTGCATCTGCTGCTCTAGATGTCAACTTATTTACATCGGCGAAACCAAGCGCAGGCTCGGCGATCGCTTCGCTCAATACCTGCGCTCGGTCCGCATTGACCAAACTGATCTCCCGGTGGCCGAGCACTTCAACTCCCCATCCCATTCCCAGTCTGACCTTTCTGTCATGGGCCTCCTCCAGTGCCATAGTGAGGCCCACCGGAAATTGGAGGAACAGCACCTCATATTTCGCCTGGGCAGCTTGCAGCCCAGTGGTATGAACATCGACTTCTCCAACTTTAGGTAGTTCCTCTGTCCCTCTCTTCCCCTCCCCCTTCCCAGATCTCCCTCTATCTTCCTGTCTCCACCTATATCCTTCCATTGTCCCGCCCCCCTGACATCAGTCTGATGAAGGGTCTCGACCCGAAACGTCACCCATTCCTTCTCTCCCGAGATGCTGCCTGACCTGCTGAGTTACTCCAGCATTTTGTGAATAAACACCCTTAATATAGAATCTACTTCTCCAAGGGTCGCCACTTTATTTAGTGGAGAAACTTGATCCTGAGAGCTAAAGCGTCTGGAGGTGTGCTCCTGGCAGGATCACCATGGTGGGCAGGTCGTGGAGGTTTCTGACGAAGCATGGACCAAGAAGAAGACCTCCAAGGAGTCCGTGCTGTTGGACCCAGGTCTGTCTCTGGCGGCTGACCGTGCACCACTATCCCACGTTTCTAAACCTAAAGATTCTGGTAACAAAGTCCATTGTTTAAGGAATGCCACATGGAAAATACGTATTAAGTTATTTCATTTGTCATTTGTTTTGGAAGAATTCCTGAATGCCTGGTGTTTTGCACATTCTGGTAGATTAGAATTCTAGTCAGAATTTATGGTGAATCACGTCTGGAAGAATGGATTACAAAAGAGCAGAGCTCATTCAAACAATTGTATTTCTCATAAAAGGACACAAATTGCTGGAGTAACTCAGCAGGTCCGGCAGCATCTCTGGAGAACAAGGATAGGTGGCGCTTCAGGTCGTGACCTTTCTTCAGTTTGACTTGTAATATTCACAAGGCATCCAGCAATAAATTACATCCCGTTGCATTAGATGTGGACTGGCATATACCTCATGGAGCCGTATATGTAGCACAGGGTGCAATATAAATTGGAGGAACAGCACCTCATATTTTGCTTGGGCAGCTTACAACCCAGCAGTATGAATATTAACTTCTCTAACTTCAAGTAACCCTTGCTTTCTGTCTCTCTCCATCCCTCCTCAACCCTAAGTTCTCCGATTAACGTTTCTATCCTCATAATTAAATTTTACTGATTGCATGTCTCATTGTCACCTTCTTCTCAGCTCACAATGATTCATTCTATTTTCCTTGACTTTGTCCCTTTGATCTCTCGTTTTCACACTTTACCCTTCCATATCTCTATGTCTCCCTCTCCCCTGATTCTCAGTTTGAAGAATAGTCTCGACCCAAAATGTCACCAATTGCTTCTCTCCAGAGACGTTGAGTTACTGCAGCATTTTGTGTCTATCTAGGTTGTAACAGAGGGTTGTCAAAGCATGATAAGTGGAAGGACACAAAGTGTTGGAGTATCTCTGGAGAAAATAGATAGGTAACGTTTTGGGTCGGGACACTTATTCAGACCTGAATGATGTCTATCTATTCCTTATATTCCAGCTGATGACTCAGACTTTAATAAATTAAACTTTGTTTTTTAAAGATTCTTTCAAATGTCCTTTGTCTTGATGTGATTCCGTTGTTTTTGAAGGAGTAGCAGAGTAAAACCCATCACTGAGGTGGTGGCAGCGTATACCTGTAACAATGATGTCCATTAGCAGGTCAGGGTGCAGAAAGAGGATTTAACTGGGACTGGAGGGCCTGAGTTATAAGTCTGGATAACTCTAACCACTCCAACGTAGACCAATGCTGGATATTTAAAATACTTTTTTGTAGAAATATTAGCGTTTGAGTTAAACAGCTTTCTAGATAATCAAATATATTGTTCGATTTCACAGTCCAAAGCAACACATTCATCTATAATATCCTATTTTTTTCCTTCAACAAATCTCATGCATATATCGTGTTCATTATTGTTGTTCTTTATTTTTTTAAATCACAGTGGGTCCACATGTACAATGAACTAGGTGAAATTACAACCAAAAAGTAAAACCTGTACCCTCATGCATTTGTACATTTTGTTTTGTTAAAAAGGAAAAATAACGTGAAAATTTGATCTAAGGGTCCAAAGAGAGGGCAGATTTCTGAATGATAATTAAAAAAAATTGAAACTAATCCTGTTACTCCTTTAAACCATGCTATAATTATGCAAAAAGGTACATCAAAAACAGGCCTGTAATCTGGATTGCAGTGAAATAACTAGATAGTTCAGCATTAACTTCTATCAGATCAGTGGAATGGGATAGATATAGATATATATATTTATTTAGATTTTTTTTAAATATATATGTTTTAATTTAGCCAGCTCTAAAATCTGCAATATATACAAATTCAAACAAACACTATTTGAGTGACATTAATTTATCAGCTGTTTAAGGAGAGGATGAAAGTGATCACACCGTGGAGAGTTGCTTAAATAACAGTACAAATCAGCATTCCAGGAATAATAAAGATTGCATGCATAATTTGTGCTGGGGAATAGAATTACAGGGTAAGTAAGAGAGGGCGAGGTTAGGGATAGGAAAACCAAGCATAAATAGCACATTAAGCACCCAAAGTACACCCTATCATTTAAACTCGCAAAGCAATCTTCTTAATACTTCATTCTTCAGGAGAAATTGAATAAGGCAAAACATGCTTCACACTGTCATCTTATTCCTGCTGAGAGAAACAAGTTAAAACGTGTCCCATTTGGACAACACAACTTGAGTGTTCTTGGCTGAAACGCACTATCTGATAATGACATTTTCTTCCAAAATCCTGCAGAGGTTCAAAAAGAATTAATTAGTCTTTTGAATATGCAACAAATTGAAATTTCCATAACTTAAACAAAAAAGAAAACAAAGTGACTTTCAACAATGGTCAGGATTGATCGTAAAACAGAAAACTGCGATATAACATACACACACATATGTGTGTGTGTGTGTGTGTGTGTGTGTGTGTGTGTGTGTGTGTGTATATATATATATATATATAATATAAGAAAATAACCAGATGCTGGTACAAATCGAAGGTATTCACAAAATGCTGGAGTAACTCAGCAGGTCAGGCAGCATCTCAGGAGAGAAGGAATGGGTGACGTTTCGGGTCGAGACCCTTCTGCAGTCTGAAGAAGGGTCTCGACCCGAAACGTCACCCATTCCTTCTCTCCTGAGATGCTGCCTGACCTGTTGTGTGTATATATATATATATATATATATATATACACACACACACATTATAATAAAATATATATTATATTACATTCCCACACAAATGTAGGGAAACATGCTGGTAATTTGGGCGAGTGATGCTTTCTGGACAAGTAATGGCTGGGAATTTGCTGTAGAGAGATGGTGAAGCCAAAATGGAGCAACTTAGTTGCAGTGGCAAATTTAGTTTAACTTTCAGAAATGTAATTTAAAAATGCCAGAGTTAATGGGTGATCAGAATTGGCATGGCAAGAGCCAGTATTAACTGTTCAGTTCTGTGGAGGTTTTGAACCTGTGGAGGTTTTGATGTCAGCATCAAATTAGTCAGAGATGGAAGTGGATAAATGCTCCCACATGTTTCAATGACTAGAGGTTGTGGACTCCAAAACTGTTGCATCTACTCCAAATTAAAATCTGCAAGCAATTTCAATAATGATGTAGAAAAGTTATCCGAACAAACACTTCCAGAACTGTCCTATTCTGATCAACTGGAGCAGCTAACAACACAAAAAATATTTGCATCACGTTAAGCAAAGAGAAATCAATAGAGATGTGCACATCCCTGACAAAAATATTTGGAATATATACCAACTGAATAATGCTGTTCATCCTGGATAATATCTTATTTAAATAGAATCCTTCAAAGATTCCAGTATACCCATCCCATCCATGGTATTCTGAATCTTTCTACTAGGTTCCCTGATCCCTTTACTTTACGGGTGCTGTCTGTACGGAGTTTGTAAGTTCTCCCCGTGACCTGTGTGGGTTTTCTCCAGGAGTTTCTCCCACACTCCAAAGATGTACAGGATGGCAGGTTAATTGGCTTCAGTAAAATTGTAAATTGTCCCTAGTGTGTGTAAGATGGCATTAGTGTGCGGCAATCCCTGATCTGCACAGACTCGGTGGACTGAAGGGCCTGATTCAGCATTGTATCTCTAAACTTAACTAACGCTCACAAGAATTTGCAGAATCTTGCATGCAAGTTGCACTTCCTGACAATTCTAGAGGGCATTTCAAGAAATTTCAAGAAATTTCATTTCAAGAAAATCCATTTCAAGAAAAGGCATTTCAAGAAAATCCAGGCCATAGTTTTGGAAGTGTTGGTTGTGATATTCCATTTGATACAATTAAAAAGAGTTGATGAGCACAGAAGAGAAAGGACTCTTTCTTGGTTCTTGCCAATTATTTGGATGAAGAAGAATAAATCCTTATCGAAATGGAGAAGCTAATGTACACATTTTAACATATTAACCCTGAATATACAATTACTGTTAACCCTGAATACACTACTTACTTGATTACCAAGGTTTAGTTGGTGTTCCTCTGGCGCAAGTTCTTATCCTTATGATTATTTGTGGAATTAGTTTTCCTGTTTGAAATTGTAACAAAGAAATCTTGCAAGTTAGTGGTCATTGATGGTATTAATACACAAATTCAACAATACTTGAATGTAAAATGATCCAACATTGTGAAATGAAAAACAAACTCACATGTGCAAACAGGTTAGACTGTGCACAATCTTGATTATATTCAGTGTGCTTTCCCAACAAGATGTAAGCAACCTGCAATCAGGCCTCTATTGCTAAATTTAATCCATTCTTAATATTGCCAAACCTATGTCAAAATCAGGGACAATTTTCTTAACACCCTATTCTGCCTCCTGTCTCAACCCTGCTATTTTATGGAGTTTAAGTGAGATCACTGAAAACTATAACTGATGTTTTTAGGTGAATTAAGCCAATATTACTAGAGTGGTATTAATGTATTTTCTTTTGCTATTAAATCTGCTGCCTTAGATTTCTTTTGGGTCATAAACCTCTCCAGACACTCCACGTTGTCAGTTATAGCAAAGTAAACTGTACTTAATCCAGAGAAAATAATCTATGGGTATCTGTAAGGGATAAAGGACATAACCCTCTTTAGAAATGTAACTCTGCTGCTGGATCCTCAATGAGCAGCAAAAAAAGACTCATTTATTTTTCTCATTTTAGCGTTGAACTCTGCTTGGTCAACAGCAAAGATCCCAACAATTTGTTAATTCCCTGATTTTGCTGGTAAATGGTGTTTCTAAATGGGTCCTCTGACATTTACCTGATTGGGCACAAACAGAAATAGGTGTGTATAGATTATGAAGCAGAATAGACTCAATGGTGTTACTTGGAGCTATTGAGTACTATACACTGCAATTCTATAAAGCTGACATTATAGAAAGACATGTAGAAAGCATAAAAGGCGGTAATGCGACAGGATGAGGAATATTCACTGTTAGATCACATGTGAAAGTTTCATGAGAATATCCTATAGCAACTTCAGACCAGGCCATTATCCTACATAAAAGCAAGGTGAAAAGTAAAAGTGGCAGGCAGACAAATCCAGGGCAAAAATCAAAAAGGGCCACTTTTCAACATAGTTGTATAAGGGGGTAAGAGTGTTGTAAAAACAAGCCTGAAGGCTTTGTGTCTCAATGCAAGGAACATTTGTAATAAGGTGGATGAGTTGAATGTGCAGATAGTTATTAATGAATATGATATAGTTGGGATTACGGAGACATGGCTCCAGGGAGACCAAGGCTGGGAGCTGAACATCCAGGGATATTCAATATTCAGGAGGGATAGACAGAAAGGAAAAGGAGGTGGGGTAGCGTTGCTGGTTAGAGAGGAGATTAACGCAATAGAAAGGAAGGACATTAGCTTGGAAGATGTGGAATCGATATGGGTAGAGCTGCAAAACACTAAGGGGCAGAAAATGCTAGTGGGAGTTGTGTACAGGCCACCTAACAGTAGTAGTAGAGTTGGGGATGGCATCGAACAGGAAATTAGAAATGCGTGCAACAAAGGTAAAACAGTTATAATGGGTGACTTCAATCTACATATAGATTGGGTGAATCAAATTGGCAGAGGTGCTGAGGAAGAGGATTTCTTGGAATGTATACGGGATAGTTTTCTAAACCAACATGTAGAGGAACCAACGAGAGAGCAGGCTATTCTAGACTGGGTATGAGTAATGAGGAAGGGTTAGTTAGCAGTCTTGATGTGCGTGGCCCCTTGGGCAAGAGTGACCATGATATGGTTGAGTTCTTCATTAGGATGGAGAGTGACTTAGTTAAGTCAGAAACAACGGTTCTGAACTTAAAGAAAGGTAACTTTGAGGGCATGAGACGTGAATTGGCCAAGATAGACTGGCAATTGATTCTTAAAGGGTTGACGGTGGATATGCAATGGAAGGCATTTAAAGACTTCATGGATGAACTACAACAATTGTTCATCCCAGTTTGGCAAAAGGATAAATCAAGGAAGGTAGTGCATCCGTGGCTAACAAGGGAGATTAGGGATAGTATCAAAACAAAAGATGAAGCGTACAAATTAGCAAGAAAAAGCAGCCTACCAGAGGACTGGGAGAAATTCAGAGTCCAGCAGAGGATGACAAAGGGCTTAATTAGGAAAGGGAAAATAGATTATGAAAGAAAACTGGCAGGGAACATAAAAACTGACTGCAAAAGCTTTTATAGATATGTGAAGAGAAAAAGATTAGTTAAAACAAATGTAGGTCCCTTGCAGTCAGAAACAGGTGAAATTGATCATGGGGAACAAGGACATGGCAGACCAATTGAATAACTACTTTGGTTCTGTCTTCACTAAGGAAGACATAAATAATCTGCCGGAAATAGCAGGGGGCCGGGGGTCAAATGAGATGGAGGAACTGAGTGAAATCCAGGTTAGTCAGGAAGTGGTGTTAGGTAAATTGAATGGATTAAAGGCTGATAAATCCCCAGGGCCAGATAGGCTGCATCCCAGAGTGCTTAAGGAGGTAGCCTCAGAAATAGTGGATGCATTAGTGATAATTTTTCAAAACTCTTTAGATTCTGGAGTAGTTCCTGAGGATTGGAGGGTAGCTAATGTAACCCCACTTTTCAAAAAGGGAGGGAGAGAGAAAACGGGGAATTACAGACCAGTTAGTCTAACATCGGTAGTGGGGAAAATGCTAGAGTCAGTTATTAAAGATGGGATAGCAGCACATTTGGAAAGTGGTGAAATCATTGGACAAAGTCAGCATGAAAGGTAAATCATGTCTGACGAATCTTATAGAATTTTTCGAGGATGTAACTAGTAGAGTGGATAAGGGAGAACCAGTGGATGTGTTATATCTGGACTTCCAGAAGGCTTTCGACAAGGTCCCACATAAGAGATTAGTATGCAAACTTAAAGCACACGGTATTGTGGGTTCAGTATTGATGTGGATAGAGAACTGGCTGGCAGACAGGAAGCAAAGAGTAGGAATAAACGGGTCCTTTTCAGAATGGCAGGCAGTGACTAGTGGGGTACCGCAAGGCTCAGTGCTGGAACCCCAGCTATTTACAATATATATTAATGATTTGGACGAGGGAATTGAATGCAACATCTCCAAGTTTACGGATGACACGAAGCTGGGGGGCAGTGTTAGCTGTGAGGAGGATGCTAGGAGGCTGCAACGTGACTTGGATAGGTTAGGTGAGTGGGCAAATGCATGGCAGATGCAGTATAATGTGGATAAATGTGAGGTTATCCACTTTGGTGGCAAGAACAGGAAAGCAGACTATTACCTGAATGGTGGCCGATTAGGAGAAGAGGAGATGCAACGAGACCTGGGTGTCGTGGTACACCAGTCATTGAAAGTAGGCATGCAGGTGCAGCAGGCAGTGAAGAAAGCGAATGGTATGTTGGCATTCATAGCGAGGGGATTCGAGTATAGGAGCAGGGAGGTTCTGCTGCAATTGTACAGGGCATTGGTGAGACCACACCTGGAGTATTGCGTACAGTTTTGGTCTCCTAATCTGAGGAAAGACATTCTTGCCATAGAGGGAGTACAGAGAAGGTTCACCAGATGATTCCTGGGATGGCAGGACTTTCATATGAAGAAAAACTGGATAGACTCGTCTATTGTCTATTGTACTCGCTGGAATTTAGAAGATTGAGGGGGGATCTTATAGAAACTGACAACATTCTTAAGGGGTTGGACAGGCAAGATGCAGGAAGATTGTTCCCGATGTTGGGTAAGTCCAGAACAAGGGGTCACAGTTTAAGGATAAGGGGGAAGTCTTTTAGGACTGAGATGAGAACGTTTTTTGTCACACAGAGAGTGGTGAATCTGTGGAATTCTCTGCCACAGAAGGTAGTTGAGGCCAGTTAATTGGCTATATTTAAGAGGGAGTTAGATGTGGCCCTTGTGGCTGAAGGAATCAGGGGGTATGGAGAGAAGGCAGGTACGGGATACTGAGTTGGATGATCAGCCATGATCATATTGAATGGCGGTGCAGGCTCGAAGGGCCAAATGGCCTCCTGCTGCACCTATTTTCTATGTTTCTATGTTTCTAAATCCAACAAAAAGAACAAGTGTTAGAATTTCAGAAGGTAGTTGTTGACTGGTGACGAGGAAGATACATCCAGCTCAGGTCCAGTGAACAATTACCATTTGAGGAAATGAGGTTGGGGAATCTTAACTCAGCATTACACCATTGTGTTACTCCCAAACTGACACGGAATTGACAACTCACTCAGATTGGCGGTCAGAGAGTCAGAACTATACAGCATGGAAATAGGCCCTTTTGGCCTACCTTGCCCACACCAACCAAGTTGCCATTCTGGGCTAGTCCCGTTTGCCTGTGTTTGGCCCAAAGCCCTCCATATCTTTCTTATTCATATACAGACGCTGCCCGACTTACACAATTGGTGTGAACTCATACTTTTGTAAACAATTCTGTGATCAGTACATGGTGCCTACCCACACACACTGCAGAAAGTGCCCCAGACGCAGTGGTCTGCCGGGAGGGACAGTAAATACCGTCAGCCAGTTATTTCGTGCAGAGGATGCGATTCTAACTTCCATAAAATCTGACCTCAGCAGGGTTCAACTTACTCAAGTCGGGGAGTGCCTGCATCTGTCCTAATGCCCAAAGACTGAAGTGGGACATTATTGAAACCTAGCAAATAGTGAAAGGCTTGGATAGAGTGGATGTGGAGAGGATGTTTCTACTAGTGGGAGAGTCAAGGACTAAAGGTCACAGCCTCAGAATTAAAGGACGTTCCTTCAGGAAGGAGATGGAGAGAAGGCAGGTACGGGATACTGAGTTGGATGATCAGCCATGATCATATTGAATGGCGGTGCAGGCTCGAAGGGCCAAATGGCCTCCTGCTGCACCTTGTTTCTATGTTTCTAAATCCAACAAAAAGAACAAGTGTTAGAATTTCAGAAGGTTGTTGTTGACTGGTGACGAGGAAGATACATCCAGCTCAGGTCCAGTGAACAATTACCATTTGAGGAAATGAGGTTGGGGAATCTTAACTCAGCATTACACCATTGTGTTACTCCCAAACTGACACGGAATTGACAACTCACTCAGATTGGCAGTCAGAGAGTCAGAACTATAGGCCATACGAGAATTGAACACTACCTTCTGCACTAGGCAACACTGTTAAAACTTTTGTACTTAATATAATTGTATTTATTTGTTTTTGCATTTATTGCATATATGTTTTTACGCACCGTCAGGATTGGCTATTTTTTAATTTTGTTGTACTCGTTGCAATGACAATAAATGAATATTATTATTATTATAGGAGGAATTTCTTTAGTCAGAGGGTGGTGAATCTGTGGAATTCTCTGCCACAGAAGGCTGTGGAGGCCGTCAATGGATATTTTTAAGGCAGAGATAGATAGATTTTTGATTAGTACGGGTGTCAGGGGTTATGGGGAGAAGGCAGGAGAATGAGGTTAGGGGAGACATAAATCAGCCATGATGGAATGGCGGAGTAGACTTGATGGTCCGAACGGAATAAATCTGCTCTTATCACTTATGACCTTATAATTGATGTAGAGAGGAGGAAGATTTACGTAGTACCTCACGTAGTACCTTGAGCCGAGAAAACTCCGAGCAGTCTGTACTTTAAACTCGCAACCTTATTATTGTACTACATTTTAAATATATATTCATGGTATACTTACATTGGTCCAGAAACTGGCTCATCATCTGCAGCAGTTGAACAGTCAGTTCACCATGGGAAATGGGAGAAAAAGAGGATAAAGGAGAAGAAATTAGACTTCTGAACAAAAAGGGTTCACGTGTTAGCAGCGACTGTCTTTCGCAGCTCTACTTCAACAATACAATTGCTCATGGAGTTAGTCTCTAAATCATTACATTCAAATGGCAAAAAAAAAGTTATTACATGGTCAGTTAACACCTTTGAGGCTCGTCATGAAATACTGCAACTATATGGACAGATCACGCAATTTTAATGTTCATCTTGTCCCTAAGTTCCAGTTGTTCACTGTTTTAGACCAATGAGAAGACGTAACCCAACATCTGATTGTGGAATCCTGCTCAATGTAACTAGTTTTTTGAATAAAGTTTGGATTGGATTGGTTTTGTGGGGCGTGGGGACAATAGGGATCGTGTGCATGGCTGTCATAGGGTGATGGGTGAGGTCGAAAGAGGAGTGAAAGTACAAGGGAGAGATAATGCATGGGCAGAGGTGGGGGAGACAGCACAGCTACTAAGTTCAAGGATAGATTAAGAGCGCAAGCATAACGAGGTTGAGAACGTGAGAGCAAGATGGAGGGGGAGCAACGGACAGAGGAGTTGAGATAATGTTAAATCAAAACTTATGGTCACAGGACAAAAAAAGTATTCGGTTTGTGTGTTTGGAGGAAATTCAAGCGGATATATAATATATTTTTAAAATCATACATAAGTTAATACGGCTATTCATATGTATTTTTCATAAAAGTGATTATGAAAGTGACAAAATGTTTTCTGACAATAATTCTGCTATGTTGGCCTGTGATATACTTCAATTTGACAATGGTGTGTACAGTACTAACAAGACTAAATCATTTGCATTTTTTAAAAGGTGTACTAATAATAGGTGTACATTAAACCTAATAAGGTGTACATTAAACCTAGAAGGGGTATGAATTATTCTGGCAATGTATATTTCTTTTTAAAAATGACTAATGTATAGTTTTACAGTCTTTTTAAGAAAAATACACTACAAAGATTTTATCTTTCAAAACATGAATGATTCTGGAGCCTCTTACTTTACACTTTTGCAATCTGCAGAGAATATCTAGTGTTCTTAAATGAATCACTTATTTATTCATATTTGGGGAAGTAAAAGAATTTGTGATTGTTTTATGTACATGACTATAAAAGTAATGTTTAAGAGTTTGGCTTAAAGTGAAAGGCAAACCATTTGAAAGAATCGTGTCTAAAGGGCTGCCCAAATCTTTTCAATCAAAGAAACATTGCATCTCGAGTGGTTAGGAACTAAGATCACAGATGGGTGTTCTTTGGACAAGTTCTGAATTGTGCCCACTGGATTAAGCAGGATTCCACAAGGTGTCTGGTGTACATGAAGCAAGTATGGAGATTTATCGCAACACAGCCACCTGGCAGCACGCACCAGGAGTAATGGCAACATTTCCTGGGCTCTAGAAAGTGCCATTACTCCATCTGTACCTTGAGGCACGGAGAGAAAGCCACCGCCAGCACACACAAGTGTCTGGGAAGACCAAAAAATGAGTCAAACCACAAACCAAGAGCTCACAGCCGAGAAACACCAGCAACACACCAATGACCACAGGTCTCAGTCACTGGGAAGGACGCATTTGTCAAAGAAAACTAGACCAGGTTGACAACGAGACATCAGAGTGTCGCAAAAATAGTGAAGATATATACACAGGTTATGCATATCAAGAGACGCATCAGGAATTGAGATAAGTACACAAGAGTATATAGGCTAGATTTACTCCCCTCTACCACCTGCTGTTTATCCCCAGCGTTTGCTTAAGAAGATTCTAAATTATCAAATGAACTATATGACTTTTGATAGGACATAAAGATCAAGCAATTGTTTGCATCAGAGGACTTACATGGCAGATTAAAAAGCACCTTGTATCATCTGTGAAAACTGAATTGTTTCTTTCCAGAGATTCTTGGTTGTTTCAATGGGATTCCATTGAATTACTTAATTCCAGCTGAAGGATTTTGCTGGTTGTTGGGGTGGGGAATGTACAGTACACTCCTTTTAAACTCAGGAGCCAAGCAAAATTCACAAATTAAAAGGCCCGAGGGGGGAGCAAAAGAACGTGCTTATTTAGTTTATTCCTATTTCAGGCTTAAGTTTCACATATAAACTGCAACCAACCTAAACTCCTAAAAATGCAGAGATGTGGGTCGGACCTTAAAAGGAGCGTATTCTACTTATGGAATATTCTTCAAGTACAAGTGCACCAACTCTCAAAATTACTGTGGGGAATCACCTTGATTTCCAGTTGAGACATTCAGGTGGAGTTGTCACAGAAGCTCGTTTAACTGGAGCTTTTAATCGAGCATTTTCTTGCATGAGCGCTTTAAAGTAATTAAGCTATCTGTCCAAATTAAGTTCGGGCATTGCTCACAACTCCTTGAAATGCAACTGTACTTGAAAGGGGAAGAAGAGATCCTAAACTCAATTGAAAGTGTTTGAACATTGTACTTCTACCAAATCCCAGTTTGCATTTCTTACAGATAAAAGATTGCTTTTGTGACCCAAAGATATATACTCTTAAGATATTTTGAACACTTTATTTCTATAGTGAATGCAACAGACAAAAAAAAAAGTTTGGCCTTGTATAGTAAGTATTACACTCAAAGGGTGGTCAGTCAATCTTGTCCATTTTAAGCAATGGACAAGATTCGTTGGCATAAAGCCTTGAACAAATGCAGCTCACCATATTTGTTTGATGCCAATTAAATAAATTCAATTTTGGCACAGATGGATGCCTTAATTCCTAAATCCAAAATATACATTTGCAGACATGCACAAATCATCTTCTGCAAAAATGTAGTTGCACTAAGCAAGGATGATTTCGACTGGTAGCTACTTCTTAAAATTGGGGTCTAAGATCTAATAAGAAATGCAAGCTGTGGGAAGGTCATGTGCAGAAAAGAAAAACCCAAGAGAATTATTATTTCAATACCACACTGGCTAGAATGATTCCTGATTTTTTTCATCACCATATCACCCCTGAGGTATGTACACTGAAAACAATTCAGATTTTACAAAAGCTATCTGCCATGGCACATGCAGACACAGCAATACCCCTGATACAGACCATGGTATGGTTGAAATCCTCATCATAAGCCATATAGCTCTAGAAGACAAGTAGTTCAAACCTAGAAGCAATCTATGTTTGCAGGCCGTTAGTTCTGGCCAACTCCTGTAACATCCCCAGGACAGAAACAGAGCAGACTAAACCCAAAAAACTCAAACGTTGATTTAAAAACAAAAGAAAACAGAACTACAAATCCAGAAATGGGCAGCAGAAAAACTGAATGGAAGATACGAAAAAAAGTTGTGAACGTAGATGAGGACTTGGAAAAAAGTTTTAACATCATGAACTGATGCACTTCAGACTTGAAGCTAAGGAGAAACAAACTCGAGCATGCAATTCTCTCACTTACCACCAGTTTTAGGCAATGATGCAATTGAGAGGGAAAGAAAAGAAGTCACAATAACCGACAAATATCAATACAAACCATAGTTCTAATCTAGAGCACTAGGTTGCAGGTCTCCCTTTGGCCATCTGACCTTGCAGGAAACAGACACTGGGAAATGGCCTGTACACCTGGAAGAAGGAACTGCAAAATTTGGAAAATTGCGGTATCTTGCATTTTCTCAAGGAGGCGGCTCTAACAAAAAAAACATGAGTATTGTTTTATCCCTTGCCTTACTTTCCGTGACTCTGCTGCCAAATGGCCACACCTTTCAAACGCTTTACCTGGAGTTGATTTTGGAAACCTTTTAGTGTGGTTCAGGTTATATTGAGTATTACATGAGCATTTAGAAATAAAACTCGATTCATAAACAAATTTAATTATCAAGACTATCATACGAACTGCAAATTCTTCCATGAACTTCCATCACGTATATACCCAATTTAAAAAAAAATCCTGGTCAACACCAAGTATTTTTCTTTCATCTCCCAAATATACTCATGAACATTGTTAAGTCTGTTGCAACAGTCTTTGCTTTCAAAGGTCTTTTTATTCATGTCCAGTCAGTTTTACAAAAATATGTACTATGCTTCGATTGCATCTCAAATTAATTGCAAAATAAAAGTTCTTCTAGGTGAAAACCTCAAATATCATCACTCCTGCCTTGGAGGATGACTGCTGGTTCAACTGCATTGGTGAGTGGATGTCCTATTATTCTGCAGGGCTTGATCAAGTGAATGTTGCTACTGTATTCCATACAGTTGAGGAATGGAGCTGATCTCAAGATTCTGAGGGGATAATAAACTCATTCCTTTGTTTAGAGTACTTACCCTGGGAGCTGTCCAAATAAAAAGACAAGCTATTCATTACTCTGACAAAGTGAAATTTCTTCATACAGATCATGAATCTTTGGAATTTTCTTTGAGATTGTGATCGCCTAGTCATTATATTGTCCTTTTTAAAAATAAATTTAAGTTGTGGCTGATACTGGATATTGATATTGGACAATGGAACTAATGGGACAAACAGATTGGCCAGGAAGTAGCATTACGGAACGATCTAACAATCTGGCCGTTTCATCTTATTAGTTTAGTTTTAATATCAATTCTGTAACAAACTAGAGCCATAAACACAAATCTACTGAGAATAATACGAGATATTTACCAACACTAACACTCTGTAATATTTTGATAAACTTTAAGATAATTAGATACATTTTTATTCTGAATGCTGAAAGAGATTTAATGCTCAGATTGCAATCCAGCACTGCAGAGGGAATGGTCCATTATCTTTGATAAATCAAAACATCTGTCAAACGTAGAGTGTCGCAAATTGTTATTATTCACTTAAACTTGTGGTTTCAAGTACTGTCTGAAACAATGCTTTAACTGCCCAATGCACACTTGAAGTAATTAATGCTGAAACAATAATGACCATCAGTCTTTCTGAAAATGGCCTATCTATAAATGGCATGGGCAATCTGCACAGGTTGATAGGATCCAGGGTCTATCCCAATGGCAGGGAATCTGGTGCGTGCGCTATTTTCTCTTTCGGGGACCAGTAAACTAAAGTGCTTATTCTGGTAACTGGCATTAATGATATTGGACAATGGAACCAGACTGGCCCTATCAAATTTACAGCATCTGCAGAGTTTGGCTCTGCATGAAGACTGATCAAATTTCTGAGACAAGTTATCAATCCATCAATTGCTCCCCTCAAAGCTCTTTGTAGGGCAAGACAGAAAAATAAAAATGAACAGATGTAAGTTTAGAAAATAATTTTGTAAACAGAACAGAAGCCCTTTTGCTAACTACAATTTTTTTCTAGCCTTTAAGTCACTGTGCAAAGGTTATCAAGCAAGAGTATACATGTAGTAAATTCAGCACACTAGAATGAAGTCTAGAATCATCATATAATGTATTAAATCTGTACAATGCATGAGTTGCATTTAGTGTCTTTGGCATGTAAAATGTCCACTGGTCAATGTTGTTTAAAAAGTTTCATCATTGCTAAAACTGTCAGTGTAAAATAGTTTCACAGTCATTCATTAGCTTCAGCTGGGTTCAGCAAACTATCAATTTAGATGCCCACAATCATTGCAGTAGTAAGTTTTCCCTCTACATGAATAAAATGGTCAGGGCTATTTGTTTCTAAGCTCATTTATCCTGCATTCTCTCAAAAAGCGATTATATATAATTCAGAATCATTTCCCTTTGGAAACCAGTTATGCATTCCCAAGCCACTGCCTTCCATACCTCCTTGTTTTTCAATACCTTAGAACTGCTCTCCTTTTACCACCTGAATTTTATTATCCACTCCCACACTGTGGCCTCTTCCTTTAATTAATATCACCTTGTTTCTCATGGTTGCTACTTCTAATTCTGCAGGATATCTTACTTCAGTCACACAAAATGGCAAAGACATACAAAACAAGGCCTCACACAAATAGCACTTCCACGGTTCAAACTCATCCTTGTACCATACACGCAACTTGCAACCCAGCGGTATGAGTTTGAAGAAGGGTCTCGACACAAAAAGGTCACCCATTCCTTCTCTCCAGAGATGCTGTCTGTCCCACTGAGTTACTCCAGCATTTTATATCTATCTTCGTTATGAACACTGATTTCTCTAATTTTCGTGACCCTTGCAACCACCCCTCTCTCTGTTCCTCCCCCATCCTAGTCATCCTGCTAGTTTCACTGTTTGTACCCCTTCATTATCATTTCTTCCACAACCAACAATGGACCATTTTGGGCTCTACTTTTCTTGAGTCATTGGTGCCAGCTCTAGTTTCCCTCTCCCCTGACTCTGTCTGAAGAAAAGGTCTCAACCCGAAATGTCACCTATTCTTTTTTCCTAGATATGCTGCCTGACCCACTGAGTTACTCCAACATTGTGTCTATCTTCTACTCATTGTAAATATGTATTCTCGCACATGTCACTGTACACAGGGATTGCTGAGTTGCATTACTAATACTGGCCTTTGCCAAAAGATAAGATGTCATTGTATGTGACATCTACAGAACAAGGGGCCACGGTTTGAAAATAAGGGGTAGGCCATTTAGAACTGAGATGAGGAAAAACTTTTTCAGTCAGAGAGTTGTGAATCTGTGGAATTCTCTGCCTCAAAAGGCAGTGGAGGCCAATTCTCTGAATGCATTCAAGAGAGCTAGATAGAGCTCTTAAGGATAGCGGAGTCAGGGGGTATGGGGAGAAGGCAGGAACGGGGTACTGATTGAGAATGATCAGCCATGATCACATTGAATTGCGGCTCGAAGGGCCGAATGGCCTCCTCCTGCACCTATTGTCTATTGTTTATATCCAATATGAAAGAGAGAGAAAAAACAGGACTGGGCAATTTAATATCAACATAAAACCAGAATCTAGAATGAACAAAATCTCAATCTAACGTGACATGAAATACTCTGCTAGTTTGGGAATCTTTTCATTGAACAAAGTCATAGAGTCATGCAACATGGAAACAGGCCCTTCGGCCCAACTTGCCCCATCTACACTAGTCCCACCTGCCTACGTTTGGTCCAAAACTTTCCAATCCTCGTACCTGTCCATAATATAAATATCTGTACAAAAACTAGATTCAAATTCTACTGGGTAGTAAATATTTCATGCGAATTTCTGTGCTTTTCAACAGATCAATGCTGGATGCTAACTACTTTAGCAAAGTAAAAACAAACACATCAGACACATATTAAGCAGCAGACACATCATTTGATTAAAGGGGCCTTTTATCAGCTTCATTTCAATAACTTATCAGAGCCTTTCCTTTGATTCCACACCCTCTGCTTTTATTTAATTATTTCTTAATTTTGTCTGTGCTCTGCCCTTTCACTTCTTCAACCCTTGTGTTTTGTCTATCTTTTGGAGATTGCACCTCCACAAGGAAACAGGACGATTCATGTGCTATGCAGACAAGACCCATGCAGCCATCTGAAGTTACGACACTTGCTTACAATGACACACATCAAGCTATCCACAGGGCTGAACAAGGGTCGAGTGGTTGAGAACTTCTAGAAAGAAGTATTGCTGTCTACCATTCTGTACACATACATACATATGTATATATGTATATATATATATATATATATATATAAAATATCAAACACGTGCAAACCATTTTTTATCATACAGTGCAATAATCTTCAAGTTCTATGGTGAAACACTGAAGGATACAACTGGAATCAATTGGATTACAATTTACAACTGGATAATCACAAATTTAATCATTCCATTAAATGGAACTTTTTTTGCATTAAAACTTTTAATGTTTGCTTTCTTTCTGTATAGTTACCATTCGCAGTGACAGTCACAGACATGGAATTACACATGGAAGTGGTGTGAATAATGGCAGGATGCAGGTGAATTAGACAGACATGAGCAGTGTAGGAGAAAACAAATCTTAAATAAATCCTTAAAAAACATAAAATACTGCTTTGCGATTACATTCTCAAAATATTCTTGTAAACTGCCATTGTGAAATACTTGGATCTTTTCTACTGAGTTAGCAAAGATCAATACCAGAGAGATTAGTTTGCATTTAAAATGCACTATTGTTTGCAATGGAAACGGATTAAACAATGGAAATCTGTAAAAGGTTCCGCAGAAAAACATTATCTCACTGTTCTACCGTCAGAATTCCTTACAATAATTCAGCAGAAACTACTGATCTAGAGTATGGAATTTGCTTGAAAAATCTAAATTATTAGCAAATTCAAACCAATGAAAGTTTTCAATGTTCAAAAGGGAAAATGTTTACCTTCAGCATAAACAAATGAGTGGAAAGCCACTGAATATCATAAAAAAGGGGTCAGGTAAAATTCTAATAAGATATGAATCCTTCAGTGTCTTTTCAAGTAACCCATTTAATTCTAGACACTGATAATAAGAGTATTTATAGGCCATCTAAACAGGCTAATAACAAATGGGTTAAGTCTAGAGTAGTGGGCTGAAAGGTTTATATAAAGAAAGAAACTTACCGTCAGGGACTTCATCCGGTCTCTTCCGCTTCTCATACACTACAATGATGACCACCAGAATGATGATTTCTGCCACAACTCCCAGGAAGGGCCAGAGGGGTGCCAGGTGGCTGCGAACACGCAGGAGAGTAGTGGCATAGCTATGCCCGAGGAAATTGGTGGCGTTACACATGTAGTCTCCTGGATCATCCTCAATATGTAGATTCTTAATAATCAGTTCTGTGTAATTGTCTTTATTGGTGATCAAGTAACGCCCAGTGCCGTTATTCAACTCCTATCAGAGGGCATGAGAAACATTTTTGAAATTGATTATAAATTTAACATGACCCATTTCTTTCATTCTAAAGAACAAAAGGCATTCCCACTTGTGCGTGATAAACAAAGTGTTGTAGAGGAACAAAGTAGTATAAGAAAATAACTGCAGATGCTGGTACAAATCGAAGGTATTTATTCACAAAATGCTGGAGTAACTCAGCAGGTCAGACAGCATCTCGGGAGAGAAGGAATGGGTGACTTTTCGGGTCGAGACCCTTCTTCAGACTGATGTCAGGGGGGCGGGACAAAGGAAGGATATAGGTGGAGACAGGAAGATAGAGGGAGATCTGGGAAGGAGGAGGGGAAGAGAGGGACAGAGGAACTATCTAAAGTTGGAGAAGTCTATGTTCATACCACTGGGCTGCAAGCTGCCCAGGCGTAATATGAGGTGCTGTTCCTCCAATTTCCGGTGGGCCTCACTATGGCACTGGAGGAGGCCCATGACAGAAAGGTCAGACTGGGAATGGGAGGGGGAGTTGAAGTGCTCGCTTAGGATATAAGCAAAATGCCAAAGCAATTATTGGTCTCAAATCCGAGTTCAATCTCTTTTCTTTCGAGACACCAGTCACTGCCAAGTGTAGCCGGGAGCAGGAAGCCTCTGCCCGAATCTAGAAACTTAGCTCACACCTGGGTTAATGCACCTAGGAATATCATCCCTTTTGTTCCTCTAGTCTGACAGTGATGGAATTCAATTTCAATTTACTCAAACTATGAACATTTGATCAATATCTGTTGCATTCTTTAATTGCTTTGTCATCTATCCTGGAGCTCGCTATCAAAAGTATTACACAACAATAATGTATAGACATGCGCGTTCATTCCAGGCTGTTTAGTTTAGAGATATAGAGTGGAAACGGGCCCTTCGGCCCACATAGTCCATGGCGACCAACGATCCCCGTACACTGACACTATCCTACACACGTAATCTTTTACCAAAGCCAATTAACCGACAGGCCTGTACATCTTTATTTGAAAGACAAGGTCACAGTACAAAGCATCAGCAGATACAAAAATTGAAGTTTTTTTTTAATGAGCATCTTTAATATGTACTAGTCAGGCCACATTATTTCAAGTGAAGAACTTGAACTCAAATTAAAAGAAAATGGCAAGCATTCCAAGCATGAGATTCAGCAAACCAGACTCACCACAAATTCATCTTTCACCTTCTTATGCCAGGTCCAAATAGGATAGGGATATCCTACAGATTTGCAGTATATAAGAGCTTCTTGTCCTTCATTCTTATTCTCACTTTTCTTGTGACCAGTGATTTCCGGACGTGCTAGGACATAAGATAATGAAATAAAATATTTGAAGAGTACTGAAGGAATAGAACAAGCAGTTCAAAATTCACTCCTTATTAATGCTTATGTAAACAACAAACTGATGGCAAAATTCTTAGCACCCATTTTCCCCCCAATTTAAAATGTTGCTTACGTCAGTTCGTCATCTTGCCTCATTGTACATTCAACATTTATTTCAGGTGCTCTGAAAACTCAAAAAGAATAACTTGCCAGTTTAACACAACTATCACCACCTTCAATGTGTTATCATATCATATATATACAGCCGGAAACAGGCCTTCTCGGCCCACCAAGTCCGCGCCGCCCAGTGATCCCCGTACATTAACACTATCCTACACCCACTAGGGACAATTTTTTTAATTTTTTAAATTTTTTTACATTTACCCAGCCAATTAACCTACATACCTACATTCATCTTATCTGAATGCTCAACTCCTCAGGTCAGATGTGATATTACCATAGTTTTTCTCTAAATTAATGTATTCTATTATATGAGCATCTTCAATTTCCACCAAACCTGTACAGCCATTAATCAAAAAGAACGTAATTTATATTATAATTCAATGTTTTCGAATGATGATTTTGAATTAAATTGTACTACTGGTAAATCTAATTCCTCCCTTCAATGAGCAAAGATGAACAGAATATACAATTTTAATACCTGATCTGTACCATGGTTTGGCTTCCTTCCAACACATTTGTCTGGAGATTATTTGCTTGAATAAATCAAATGTTATATTCAGAACCTCACTGTCTCGAACGCTATCTTAAATGTTTCAGTTTCCTAACTGCATGTTTTCTTCAGTTACCAAGTAAGCCAATTCCAGACGTCTATCTACAATTCAATTATTTGTATAAGAAAATAACTGTAGATGCTGGTACAAATCGAAGGTATTTATTCACAAAATGCTGGAGTAACTCAGCAGGTCAGGCAGCATCTCGGGAGAGAAGGAATGGGGACGTTTCGGGTCGAGACCCTTCTTCAGACTGATGTCAGGGGGGCGGGACAAAGGAAGGACATTATTTGTATCCTTGATCTACAGTCAGCAAGTTAAATGAACGGTTTACTGATCATGCTCCCCTGCCCGCTGAAAGGAAAATTCATTGGAGCATGTCTACGAAACAGTCATAATACGCAGCAAGGCTCTGGATGTATATTTAACACCTCACTACCAACTGTCCCTGTCTTCCCACGCTCACCTGTTACTGAATGCAGAGAGCAGACCATGCTGACTGGCTGTACCTGCGACACACATGGGCAGCTGGGGACAACAGCCAGGCATCATGCAGCCCCGTTCTGAGGTCCTGCATCCCCCCCCCCCCCCCCCCCCCCCCCGCCCGCTGACAGATGCCGATGAAATGCTAATCTATGGAACGTTTTTGCCTTCTGTCAACGTTGTGAAGCCACACTTAATAGACTTGGTGTGGGATTGGAGACTGTTGGAGGGAATTTTATGTTTTAATTAATCTGTACCCTGAATCTGGCTTTCAGGTGGGGCCCCAGTTGCCCTCTTAATTACAGCTCAGCTACAAACACAAAGAACATCTCGTAGAGCAATGGTGAGTTTCTCAAACAAGTCTGTTTATTCAAGGCCTTCACGGCTCGCATTGTGAAACACTCTGAGAGAACCAAAAGTGTTTCAAATATTCGCAGCACTCACAGCATTTTATGTTATCATGACTCAATGGTTACATGTGGATTTTACATTTTTAAAATAATTCATTATTAATCACTGTCAGGACTCGGCATTGTTAAATTATGTAAACTTGTTTGGCACAACTTTGAATTTATCGTAGGCAGCTACCAATACTGAAGCACATTAGGTCAGGCAGCATCTCAGGAGAGAAGGAATGGGTGACAATAGACAATAGGTGCAGGAGGAGGCCATTCGGCCCTTTGAGCCAGCACCGCCATTCAATGTGATCATGGCTGACCATTCTCAATCAGTACCCCCGTTCCTGCCTTCTCCCCATAACCCCTGACTCCACTATCCTTAAGAGCTCTATCTAGCTCATTCAAGATACAGATACAGAGCTTTATTTGTCATTCGGTACCTCGGTACCGAATGACAAATAAAGCTCTGTATCTGTATCTTGAATGCATTCAGAGAATTGGTCTCCACTGCCTTCTGAGGCAGAGAATTCCACAGATTCACAACTCTCTGATTGAAAAGGTTTTTCCTCATCTCAGTTCTAAATGGCCTACCCCTTATTCTTAAACTGTGGCCCCTTGTTCTGGACTCCCCCAACATTGGGAACATGTTTCCTGCCTCTAACGTGTCCAACCCCTTATTAATCTTATACGTTTCGATAAGATCTCCTCTCATCCTTCTAAATTCCAGTGTATACAAGTCAGTCTGAAGAAGGGTCTCGACCCGAAACGTCACCCATTCCTTCTCTTCCGAGATACTGCCTGACCTGCTGAGTTACTCCAGCATTTTGTGAATACCTTCGATTTGTACCAGCATCTGCAGTTACTTTCCTACAATACTGAAGCACAAGTGATTATAGATCAATTGTTGGGGTGACATCATTCATATATGATATATTGGAGAGGTTCAAATGAACAAGGAGTTTTGAAATGGATCTGGTGGAGCATGAGGAACTATTGATGCTTGGAAAGGATTAAGTTGCAGCCATATGAACGATGACCTAATTACATGCGTGCATGCAGTGGACTCTGCTAAACTGTGCCAGAGTGGCAGAAAGCAGAGTGTCAGTTTTAGCAGCCTCCTTTCAAACTTGAACAGTGAGCAGATGTTGAAATATAAGACATCAGGTCAGTGCCTTCTATCCGAGTAAAATTGTTAACCTTCACATGGCGTTTTACAATGCTAAATGTGCCATGTGAAGCCGTTGTTGCTGATGATGGAAATGGTGATACAAGGTGGGTATTATACTAACATCTAATCCCTGACAATTGAAGCCATTTAAATTGTAGTTCAGCTGCTACACATAAACCAATCCCAGTAACAGGAGATTAGTGTGCCAGAGCGGTTTTACACCAATCCAGAAAGACATCCGTGTCTTTTCTTCGTTAATGCTTTTATTTTATTTAAGGAAATCTTATACTTTTCCAAACCACAAGTAGTATTCTACTTAGGATTTATACAATGCATGTATATACTTTTTTTCTGGTTCTGCTGCACTATTTAATTGTTTTCAATTAATCTAAACTAACATTTTTCCAAAGCATCTTCTGTGACATTTATTATTGTTTATTTGAATTTCTCCATTCTGTGAGGTAAATACTGCACAGAAGTCTAAAAAATCTGTGGAATTCTCTGCCTCAGAAGGCAGTGAAGGCCAATTCTCTGAATGCATTCAAGAGAGAGGTAGATAGAGCTCTTAAGGATAGCGGAGTCAGGGGGTACGGAGAGAAGACAGGAATGGGGTACTGATTGAGAATGATCAGCCATGATCACATTGAATGGTGGTGTTGGCTCGAAGGGCCGAATGGCCTCCTCCTGCACCTATTGTCTATTGTCTAAAAGTATCTCTTATTTTGTTCCTCCTGCCAGCAATGATATTTGGGCCTTTTAGTCTGTGGAAAAAATTCAGCATTATTACTGAAAAATGTGTCGCACAAAAAGGCAGAGGGCCTTTTTGATGCAACACTAATTCCTTTCTCTTCCCAAGGGTTTCCGGGGACTTAAGGGATCCAAGGGTAGTGCAGGAATTGAAATGAAGATCAGTGATGACGTTGATGAACGGCAGAGCAAGCTCGAAGGAGTGGATGATCTAATCATGCTCCATTTCTTATTTTAAAGCCTTAATTATGAGAACAGAATTATCTAACTTTACTTAAAAAGCAAATAAATTCCAATTCATTCACATTTCAACAACAAGAAATTTTCAGTGTAGAAAGGAACTGCAGATGCTGGTTTAAACCATAGACGCAAAAAGCTGGAATAATTCTGCGGGTCGGACAGCATCTCTGGCGAAAAGGAATATGTGATGTTTCGGGTCGAGACTCTTCTGTGACAGTTTAAAATTAATAAACCCATCATCTATACTGACATAGTGCAGGCAAATAATTACATGTTCACATTGTAAAACATTGTAAATAGGATGTGAGCAATACTCACGCGCCTGGTATTTATTGTCCATTCACAGGAATGAACCAGATAGTTTTGAACTGGATTCACTTGTGAACATTTTCCCTGTTCTAAAAGACTTCAATGTCATAACCAGTTTTTAAATGAGGGCAGCTTTTGCTTCAAAGAACTGTCCCACTTTCACTAAATTCTATTTTAAAAACAGCAGCGATGGGGTATGAACACATCTCTGGATTGCTTGTAGCACGAATAACCTACTGCGGCTACTTCAAGATATTAATATTTTAGTTTGGACACAAAATGCTGGAGTAACTCAGTGAGTCTAGCAGCTTCTCTGGAAAAATAGGTGACGTTTTGCGTTGAGACTGAAGAAGGGTCTCGGCCCGAGATGTGCGCACACAGTAGGCCGAAGGGCCAGTTTCCATGCTGTAACTCTAAACTAAACACGATTCCCCTACAGCTCTTCATTAAATACAGCCAAAATTATTGTTTTGCCTTTCCTTCGCTTAAGCCAAGAGACGAAAATCACATATCATATCATATCATATATATACAGCCGGAAACAGGCCTTTTCGGCCCTCCAAGTCCGTGCCGCCCAGCGATCCCCATACATTAACACTATCCTACACCCACTAGGGACAATTTTTTTTAAACATTTACCCAGCCAATTAACCTACATACCTGTACGTCTTTGGAGTGTGGGAGGAAACCGAAGATCTCGGAGAAAACCCACGCAGGTCACGGGGAGAACGTACAAACTCCTTACAGTGCAGCACCCGTAGTCAGGATCGAACCTGAGTCTCCGGCGCTGCATTCGCTGTAAAGCAGCAACTCTACCGCTGCGCTACCGTGCCGCCCAGCATGCACATGCACAGCTTGACACAAGTGAATTGCATTAGGTAGTAAGAGCATTAAAATGATGTGAGATATAAAAGGCACTTCGAGCATCCACACAGAAAACAGATTCCTTGACCATCCCATCTACCTCTGACACCACTTTCAGGGAAAGTGCTCTGTTGGCATTATTTTCCCTCTGAGTTACTTCAGCATTTTGCGTCTCTCTTAAATGGAGACAGAGCCTACCTTTGACATCAATCGTGGCATTGACTGGAGGCGAACTTTCAAATGTAAAGACGCATTGATATTCTCCAGAATCATCTGTTCTCGGTCTGACAATCCTGGATTACAAAGGAGATAAAAAAGGAGTGAAATATGATTAGATAAATTAAGTTCTTTGATTGTGTTAAATGAAAAATTTTAAATCATATTTTCAAATATACTGAGTGTCCATCAGTGGCAGGACATATCATATAAAACACGTGTTTTAAGAAGGGATTCCAATTTTGTTCTCCTTATTTAAGAAAAGATGTACTTGGCCTTTAATGACTTGATACACCAGGTTGCTTGACCCTGGCTTTAAAATGCACTCTTATCTCATTTCTATTTATATCACTTTGGGAATGGAAAAAAAGCCCCTACTGATTTCATAAGAACCAACATCGAAACATCTGCAGCATGAAGATGCCAGTGCTAGATAGAGTCACTAAAAATAAACAATGGAGTATTTGAACATGATACAGATCATATGCTAGCACATGTATGTGATATTTCTGGGTGAGGAACTATTAGGAGCAAATAAAAGATCCTTTTAAAAAGACCAATAAGTAGATTTAAAATTTAAACGAGATAACAACCATATTGGCAATAGCTTATGTTAAAGTATTTGGTTAATTATGAAAATGTTTTTAAACAGAATAGTTTTATTTAATTTAGTTTCCCTCTTCCCTTTTTGAGAAATGCTCCATTCTGTTAATTACATTTATTTAAAAAAATGGGAAAATAGGTCACGACAACTTTCATACAATTTTCTGATGCCAGAAAAAGATCCAGCCTGTGACACTGAATGCAGTTATTGACTGGAGACATGATTACTGCCATAAGGTAGCTCAATAAGGCAGTTCACAATCCTTTCTCAAAAGATGGTTAATAAACACTGGCCTATTTGTTCTCGGTATGCGCGTCACAAACACAGATGGGAAGACGGAAGAGAGAAAGGTCCTCCGGGTCACATGCAACAATGCTTTTGAAGAGTTGATCACGTGGATTGTAGCACCATTTGTTATCGTGCAAAAGCAAATGTCTGATTACACCTCAGATCACCACAATGGCATCATTTGCCATTGACAAAAGTAGTTGAATTAGGTTTGAAAACGGTATCGGGCAGATTCAATGTACAAATTTCTTTACAACTGCATAATGCATCCAATCACTGAATTTACTCCAATGGACTTAATTTGAATGAGATAGTGTCCCATAACTTTACTGACATCCAGAGGCAGTTGACAAAGCTAATTTACTCGCACCTTTTTAAATTCCAAAAGTTCATACTTGGTTACACAAGCCTAAAGATATAGTTCTCACTTGTACTCGGTGCTGTTTGCAGCAAAATTCCTGGTTCCGGTAATCTCTTCTCCGTCTTTAATCCAGTAACTACCATTGCAGGGACTTGATGTCATAGTCAGGTTACAATAAAGGTTGATTTCTGTGTTTGAAGGCTTTAAAATAACTTCTTCAGTCGAATGGATCTTTGGCTCTGAAATGCACAGAGCAAAATAGAAGTTGTTAATTAATGTGATGCCAGTGCACAGCAAAAAACAAATGCAGCCAACTCTCAGTCTCACCAACCACTCGGAAATACAACTCTCTCTCGATGAACTGCTGTGTTTATTCACTTACAGTGCTGCTATTAACTCAAAAACTGTGCCCACAGCTGAATAATAGCAAAGTAGCAAACACTATCCTCCACAAAAACCCTTATTGCCTCGCAAATTCACTCAATGTGGTTTAGAGCTCAATTCACTGAGATCGAAAAAGGCTGAGATGACTGCCGAGTTTGTTGCTGACAAGTTCAAGGTTATTTGCTGTCCCTCTATCTGGCTACAAATCTAGAGAGAAAATTGTTTTGTGGAAAATCCTGACGCAAGTGGAATGCATGGTGAACAGCAGCATCGTCACGACATGACATGTCAGGCTGGCTTAGCTGCAAGCCAAGTCTGCACTTGGCAATGCTGAAAGGTGATTATAAAGATAAAAAGACAGGACTAGGTTCTTCTATGTATTGTGAATTTACGATTGACTCCACTACTATTAATTTAACCCTGTGCGAGTTGAAAATGGCCGTTTACAATAAGTGAAATTCCATGCTTAAAACTAATTCTATGGGTTATATAAAGAAATGCATCCATTACTGGCTATTTAATTCATTCCCCTGCACCTGTCTGTAAATCTATTCTCTATTCTCAAAAGAGTTAAGTGATAAGTTAGCAGGGTCAGTCTGGTAAAGGTTAGGGTCTCAGGCAGGTTTAAATTAGGTGACAATGAGAACTGATTTAGTAAAAAAATCGACAGGCCCAATGAATAGAATTATTTGAAATTGGAAAATTAGATGAGAAAATGAACAATCAAAAGCCATTCACAAAATAAATATGGTGCAGGCAGAACACTAAACACTGTCCATTTATTAAAGCATCCACAATCAAATACTGGCAACAATAGACAATAGGTGCAGGAGTAGGCCATTCGGCCCTTCGAGCCAGCACCACCATTCAATGTGATCATGGCTGATTATTCTCAATCAGTACCCCGTTCCTGCCTTCTCCCCATACCCCCTGACTCTGCTATCCTTAAGAGCTCTATCTAGTTCTCTCTTGAATGCATTCAGAGACTTGGCCTCCACTGCCTTCTGAGGCAGTAAATTCCACAGATTTACAACTCTCTGTGAGTGAAAAAGTTTTTCCTCATCTCCATTCTAAATAGCCTACCTACCCCTTATTCTTAAACTGTGGCCCCTGGTTCTGGACTCCCCCAACATTGGGAACATATTTCCTGCCTCTAACGTGTCCAACCCCTTAATCATCTTATATGTTTCGATAAGATCCCCTCTCATCCTTCTAAATTCCAGTGTATACAAGCCTAGCCGCTCCAGTCTTTCAACATACAACATATACACAAATTTCCTACTTTCAATCTAGGAGAACTTCTAGTTCAAATAGTTGGAACTAGGGATTTTTTTTTTAAACAAAATATTAAAACAAAAAAGATGGCATCAATTTTGGGATGTTTTTTGCTGAATGTAATCTACACTTTACATCATTGGTTGCTAAACTGAACTTGAACCCAATTATCCAACCCAAATCCAAAGGCTATGCACAGGGTTTGGGTCAGGTGCACATCCAGATAAAACACTGAGGTCTGGATTCGGCCGTGCCAGACTGGATCAGTATTTTATTCAGGATGAGTTTCTCAGCATTACTACATACGCCCTCTGTTCTTGATCAACATTTAATATTCATCCTTAAATAGATCATTAGTATGTTGCAAAGTAACAATTCTAAAGGAACTCAGAAGGTCAGACAGCATCTATGGAGGTAGAGGGAAGGTGATTGACGATCCCTCTCCCTCCACAGATAATGCCTGACCCGGTGTGTTCCTCCAGCAGTTTGTTTTTTTGCTCCATATTTTGCTCCATATCTCGGACATCTTCAGTCGCATATTTCATAATGTTACAATGGTATTCCACAATTTATTAAAGGAGTGCTTTCACAGAAAACTTGGTGAATAGTAAAGGCTCGGTAAAATGTATAGTGCTAATTTTTGGCACAGCACATTCCAAAAGGAATAGGGCAGTACGTTATTCGCCAAAGTGAAAAATAGATTTGGAAATCGAGGCGCCCTAAAGATTCAGTCGTGTTAAGGAGAAAATTTGCAAACGAGACATGCACAAATCAAAGAATACCTACACTCACAACAGTGACTGGGTCAGGTGCGGGATAAATTTCTCAGTATTCGGGTCTGGTTTTATTTTCCCGAACAAATCTTTAATCTGATCTACTGCTATATGTCAGCTGCAAAACCCAATGCAGACACATAAATCCAATTACGCTAATGAAAAAACACCAGGTACGTTTGAGATTAGTAAACTGTTTACTACATTTGGGTGTCAGTAACTGGTTTGCTTCCTCTGTAAAAAATGTGAAGAGTGCGAGCAATTATAGAGTCTCCACTGGTGTTGATCGTGAAGATTCAAATGCTTAATGCAGTACTTTTTAAAAACTATTTAATGCAGTCTATTATTATTTTAAACCAATGTCCTTTTGATATCACCAAAATTGTTAATGACATATCACTGAAAACTCAGCTTTTAAAGAACTTATGACCTTCAATCCACTCTTTGAGATAGATAACCTACTTCTACCTGCAGAACCGATTCTAGCTTCCTCAACATAAGGGCCTTTAAAAGCTTTCCATCATCATCTCCAGGCATATCCATACTAACACATTAGTAAATGACTTTCTGCTTAACCTTGGCTCTCCTTCTGCCAAAATTCAGTTGTTTGTTTCCTTTTCAGCAGACTTGTAACTACTGTTTTGCTGATCCACAAATTCCCCTCTCCCAACAGAACTATTCTAACTCCACCTTAAAACAACTTTGTCATCACTGTCTGGAAATACATTTACAAGTATCAATTCCCTCTGCCCATATCTCCTTCAACCTGACCATATTCACATCAGTCTTTCTCCTTGCCACTGGAGATGAATCTTAGCTAAGTCTGCATGCTAACATTCTCTTCCTAAATATCTCAAATATGACTGGCATAACGGACTGCAAGGACAGTTAGTCAAACATCCCAATTCTGCCCATTCATGAGTCAAGCACTATCTCAACTGGCATTGCTACAATGGAATGGAAGTTAAACCTCCAAAGTGTTTTCTTTGACCTGCACAGTGCCTTTGAAAAATAAGTTAATTTCAATCATGAATACGATGTTTTACATATTTCAGTCTTGTTTGTTGAAATTTCCAATGCAATTAAAAAGAATGGAAGAAACAAGGTCAGATTTCCATCCATCTCATCTCAGGAACAAAATTAGAGGTTTTGCATCTATCTTTCTCTGTATCAGTTTACATTTAGAATTTATTTTTTCTTCCGCATATTAATAAATGTTTTTCTCCACACAGGGTTTTACGGGAATGTGTTGAAAAGATTCTAAATCAAAATGTCCTAAGACTACATATCACTTGACATCCCAAAGAGCATCTTATATTTGAAAACAACAAATAAAGGAAACTCAGTACAACTTAGATTGCTGAACTTTAAATGGTCAAAGGAATAATATTCCATTTATTGCACGATCTATGTGAAAAAAAAGAACATTACCTTAAAGACATGATCCCATTAAAATTAAGCAGACTATGCAGACTACTTTAGGAAAAGGGATATTTATAAAAAGCTGATATGGTATAGGAGGCGAAAGTGAATATGGAAAGCAGAGTATAGTTATGGTGTGCTCTAGTCTGTGGGATGGGAAGAATAAGCATGTTGGGGTAGAGGTGCAGAGGTTGAAGAAAGAATTGTCAGGAGCAGGATCAGTGTCTTTAATGATGTACTCACCATCCTGATTGTGTTGTTCTTACAATTTTGATATCAAATAACTTACCATTAGTACTGAAAAATAAATGATGAAAGAAATACCCTCAAATGAAGAATAATGCAACATTAAACTTTCCATTAACTACAGCAGAAGACGAGAAATTATCAACAAATATTGTAAATATTCTCTGACATTTCTCACCACTTTAAAATGAAGGCACTGACCTACATGACTTAAATCTTGCTGAGCAGCAACTTTTGGGAAAAGGGTATAATTCTACCGCATTTTCAAATGCAGGTGAAATCTCTTCATGATGATAAAGGTTATCCAGATCTCTGAGATAAAAAGGGTTCCACGAATCTAGCATAATTGCTAATACTTACATAGTCATTCTTTCTCTGAACAACCAGATAGAATGCACAAAACTTGATTAACATCTAAGTTTTTTTAAATGATCAGCAGACTTCACTTTGCTTTAAGAAGTATGATTAATAAAATTTTGATGTTGGTCTTAGTTGGTTAACATTTTCAATGCTGTGCATTTGCACAATGATAAAATGATACTAGCTCTCTCGGGGTTATTAAGTTAGTAGAAATAGTCATTCAGAAACCATGCAAATCTTGGGCTCAAAACATCATCTTCCTCATACTCCTCATGAATTCATCTACACACAGCAAACCTCACGTTTATGGCTTTAAAAAGAAACTTTGTAAAAGTGGAATCTATGCCCCTCAGCAAACTGCATTTAGCATTGCTGCAATTCAATTTAAATTGAAATAACTGCTCTATTTGTAATGTCAACTTTTATAAGGTTCAAAATATGCCTAGCTAGTAAAATGCACCGTCAAATATAAATTTAATATTCTATTACTTGGATCATGAGTGCACCAAATCTAATCAGTACCAAGCTTCAGTATTAAAGATAATTGTAACACCACTGTCCTGCACCATTTTGTAATGCCCTGCAGTTGCAGATGCCAATTAGCATGCGGAGCATCTCTCGTTGCAGTTCGCTATGCCATCTGTCTCGTATCCAGCAAGCAGTAAAAATAAAACTTCACATGCACACCCACGCAGGCATTCATCAGCACTCTAGCGGCTGCCATGACTGCTTCAAAAGAAAATGGATCTGGTTAGCAGCTTTGTGTCTCAAGCACTAAAAGGTTCAATACAATGATCGATTAAACACACAACTGCTCAGGCTACAGGGCTCACAATGTTCAAGGGGAAAGTGAGGAAGAGGGGGGAGGGGGGGTTACTTAGATGGCAAGGGATTTATGGGGCACACACATTACAATACATACTACACGATTAATACGGAACTCTGCGGAGTAGTATGGCTTCAATACTGCGGGTTTTTTCTAATGGAAGTTATTCACAAACTAGAGGCATCATGAGGGGGGGGGGGGGTAGGCAAGACAAGGTACAATAATCCAGGCATTTCTGGACGATTAAATGGGAGTGCAGGTCTACAACATTGTAAATGAGGAGGGTGGTGGGGAAGAATTAAGTAGAGACAAGAGGAAAGGAGCAAGGTCTCAATGCCCAGCAGGAACTACTAATGGTACTACTATATGCAGTACTCACTTGGTAGGATGACAACAGTGGCCTGGGCGCGTATCCAGGTAATGGCTGGATTTTGTCGGAGGTCGGTCCGCCTGGGGTCGTTGCTGGCCCTGCACTCATAAGTCCCCGTATCTTCCAGGACCGACCTAGTGACACGCAGTACACTCACTCCATTGCTGCCGTAAGCCGTGCTTATTGAAACCCGTTGCTTCCAAACACCATTCCATAGTTGTATGAACGAGTCGCCCCTGTTGACCTTGGCGTACCACCACTGGATTTCGGGTGTGGGGTTCCCTACCACATCACAGTACAGCTCAAAGGTATCTCCTGTCAGCTTAGTTTCTGACAAGGGTGACTTGACAAACCCAGCTGGAGGGAGGGTAGTAGAAATGTAGTGATAGAGCAATCAAAGCAACCCTAAACTCTGAGAATAGTCTTAACTGTAGACATATAAACAGAAATTGTTCATTTCTACATTAGCTTAGAAAACAATATAAGAAAAGAACAGTGTATATAATTCTAAGAAAATCACAATGTTAGGTACAGACATGGAAAAAGGGTACATACAAAAAGTGGAGTATGGAATTTTAATTAATTGTAGGGTCAAACTGTCCTCAAAGAATTTGTTAGGAATCATTAAGAAAAGGACAGGCTATCCGAAGAATTGCACAGGACAGAAATAATGTAGAAATGGCCAGGGATTTTTTGGAATTTTTAGAAATTTATGATATGTGCAAAAATATAAAGAACAACAGGGCAAATAGTTTGTTGCACTCTGTGTAACTGGCCATTTGAGATATATTGGAAATTTAATCACCTAGCTAGTATTAACTGACATGGATCCTTACCAATCAATACACAAAACCCCTTACCAGTCAATACACAAAACTCAGAGCTTTTTGGAATGTTGAAGCCACTTTACGTGACTGGAAATACATCCAGAGCAGGAAAGTCCACTAACTTTCTCAATAATCATAAACTCCACAAAGTATACCCAACTCCATTATACCACAACATCATAGAACAGTCATAAATAAACCACTTGATTCATTTTATTGCACTGGGAAATCTAGTTAGAAGCAGTCATCTTACTGATTATCAACAAACTGAAGAGAGATAATGTAACTCTCAAGGAACAAATCAATTTTGCCTGCCATAAATTGGGTGGTTTGAACAGATTCCTACATATTTTAGCACTTGCAAAATTCACAAAACACGATCACAACCATGTACACAAATAAATTTTAATTAAAATCAAAATAACAATGTCAAGGGTTCTTTATCTAAACATTTATTTCAGTTTTTAGACAATCTCAATTGTTAATCAAGCTTTTATTCTTTGAAACTCTTAGATAAATAGAAATCATAGCCAATATATCCAAAGGGATACTTCTGAATATTGAGTTCAACTACCAATTAGCAGATTTAAGAAAAACTGGCATTCAGTAATTGACATGAGAAATATCACTGGCACATTTACACCCTTATGTTA
Organism: Rhinoraja longicauda; assembly: GCF_053455715.1. Classification (NCBI taxonomy): domain Eukaryota; kingdom Metazoa; phylum Chordata; class Chondrichthyes; order Rajiformes; family Arhynchobatidae; genus Rhinoraja; species Rhinoraja longicauda. Next base: position 2,443,733 of record NC_135990.1, read on the forward strand.
GTTATATTGAAAAAGAGACCTAAACTAATTGAATTTAGTGTCTAAGTTTTAAATTTCTCATTATTCTCATAATCCTCCATAACCTCCATATTTTTCACCATTCATACTCTAAAAATCCTCAGACTTCTGCACATCTCTATTTCTAGACACTTACACTTTCAACTTTTAATTACTTCATCATGTTGGCACATTGCAACTGTTTAGGCCCCTCATTTTGGAATTCCCTCTGTAAATCTCTGCCACTTAATCTTTCTCTATTCAGATACTTGTTAAAACACCAACCATTTGCTCTAATATCTCTATTTGGTTCCCCATTAAATGTATTTTGGCAACTTATTATCAATGATAATATCATTCATGCCATAGAGCTGAGCATTGAAATGTTGAACCATGTCATGCAATTGTTTGCAATCTAAGGGATCAGCCTTACTGGCACAGAATAACCATGCCACATCTAGCCGAGGAGGCAGTAGCACAAACATATACAAGACTTTTAGTAATCCTAGTGACAAAATATCACTTGTGTATGTAAATTGGACTGGCCGCTCGATTGGATGATACTAGCAGAAGAATAATAAAGAAAAGGTGTACAGCATTTTAAAGGTGAACATCAGGAATGTACATTATATTAGTAAATTCATACTCACATATGAATAGCAGAAAAATGACCTAATTTCATCAATCATATGTATAGGAAAAAACCTGCAGATGCTGGTTAAAATCGAAGGTAGACACAAAATGCTGGAGTAACTCAGTGGGTCAGGCAGCATCTCGGGTCTCAACCCGAAACGTCACCCATCCCTTCAGAAGGGTCTCGACCCAAAACGTCACCCATTCCTTCGAAGGGTCTCGACCCAAAACGTCACCTATTCCTTCTCTCCCGAGATGCTGCCTGACCCGCGGAGTTACTCCAGCATTTTGTGTCTACCGTACATCAATCATAGTTGATCAGAGACCCAAACCCATATACTGGATTTGCATCATTTCTCGATACCTTGAATTGACAAAATTCAAGGTTTAAAATTAACTAACAATTTATAAACACAAACACAGATTATTTGTACTACCTCCTGATATTACCCACGGAAGGACTGAATCTGTTTTTATGTTAATGTCTTCTGCTCCTCATGTAATATTTTGCCTTTCAATTAAATCTGCCCTGGAAGCTACAAACATTTGTGGTTCAGAAACAAAGGTATTTAACCAAAAGAACATTATTTTGAAGTATCAACCTCCATCCAATGCAACAGAGAGAAATTTGAAATAATTAATTAAGGCTAGATCAGTTTGCAAAGAGAAGGACCTACTATATATGCATGTCTTGGCTGTTGTGTACCAACAGGAAAATACTAACCTTTCTGCCATTTTAAGAGTACAATTTGCCAGTTGTAACCTACTGCAACAGCTTATAAGCACACAGACTTTATATGTAAACTCACATGTTTGATGCAAGGTCAAGATGGTTTGCTTAATAGAGTGATACAGCGTGGAAACAGGCCCTTCGGCCCAACTTGTCCACACCGGCCAACATGTCCCAGCTACACCAGTCCCACCTGCCTGTGTTTGTTCCATATCCCTACAAACCTGCCCTATCCATGTACCTGTTCAACTGTTTCTTAAATGTTGGGATAGTCCCTGGTTCAACTACCTCCTCTGGCAGCTTGTTCCACACACCCACCACCCTCCGTGTGAAAATGTTAGCCCTCTTAAATCTTTTCACCTTAACCTTAAATCTACGTCCTCTGGTCCTCGATTCACCTACTCTGGTCAAGTGACTGTGCATCTACCCGATCATTCTTCTCATCATGTACGATTATTAAGATGGATGACTTCATAGTTACTAGATGTCAGAAATCCATCTGAACTGACATCTGACAGCAACCCATGTGAGATGCCAGAGATTACTGCATCTTGGATATCAAATTTAAGGTCAGCATCGAAAGCAAATGTTTTGCTTGGAAAAATCCAACCCAACATGCCTAAATAAAACACATTCTTCCCATTAACAACCTAAAAAACACTGATAGTGTGATAAGGAAAGAGTATTTGAGTAAAGGTGGCCTACTGCAATTGCATGAGGGCCAGGTGAGATTGTACCTGGTATTTGTGCACACAAGCTTGGTGTCCCTACATAAAGTCATATAAGTGCATACCAATTCGATTCCTGACATGGAAGGTGTAGGAAAAACTGCAGATGCTGGTTTAAGCCAAAGATAGACACAAAAAGCTGGAGTAACTCAGCGGGTCAGACAGCATCTCTGGAGAAAAGGAGTAGGTGACGTTTCGGGTTGAGACCCTTTATCAGACCTGCTGAGTTACTCCAGCTTTTTGTGTCTATCCTGGATACTCTGTTTACTTAGAAAGATGAAAGATAATCTCAATGAAATGGGATTTGACATGGCAGATTCAGAATTGGTGGCTTCGTCTGGCAGGGGGTGTCATGCCTTAAAATAAAGGACCAGTTTTAAATCCTTTATCAGGGTATTGAATCATTGGAAAATGTTACCCAAGACGACTGTAAGGCTTATAGCACATGTTCAATACAGAAGGAAATAGATTTTTAAATGTTAAGGGAATTAAGGGATACGGGATCAGTGCAGGCACGAGGCAGTGAGATAAAAGATGAGCTGCAACCATGTTGAACAAGCAAGCAGCTACCAGGGACTGAATGGCTCACTCCACTCCATCTCTGATGTTATATTCTTAACTCAGTTTCATGCCACACCCAAGGTTTAAAAATATCCAAACCACAATCAAGTCACATGAATCTGATCCAATTCCTGATTCATTCTGAGTTAACTGCAGAGGTTCTGCAGTAACAAGAATCAGCAACAAAAATGACCTAATTTCGTAGAGAAAATGAGCGATGAAGAAATAAAACCCAGCCAAGTTACCCAACCCAACTGGAGCTCAGAAAACCTTCCACAGACTCGGATGTCTCTGCAATGATTTATTTTGCCATTAACTCTCAGCTACAAAGGTAGCAAGAAAAACTAGGCGTTCAGAAGAATGGATGGCACAAGACCCTTCATAATCCATCAAGCAGAAAGGCATGGAGATGAGGTGGGGGGGGGGGGGGGGTAAAAAGTAGGCTGGAAGGGCAGTCTGTCCAGATGACATCATGGCCACTTCTCAAAGGCTGGAGTTCAAATAGATATTTGGTGCAGTGTCAAAGATTATCTGTGTCAATCTTATGCCAGACCTAACCTGACTCTACATAATGCTGACACGAGCTGCATAAAGATTATTGCAACTTCATTGGATTAAAATAAAATTGTGCTTTGCAGCTCAATGAAACCACGTACAGCTCACTTCAGCGAGAATTGAGCAGTATATCTGGGAATGTTACTTTTCTACAAACTGCTTTAGTAATGATCTGCCAATAATTTGATAATATTTAAACCAAACAAAAGCACTTGTTAATAGATACAAGTAGTCTGATTTTCCCATCAGTAATCATATAAGCAGATTTATTTTCTGTTAAGGATTTAAGTGAACATGCACTGCATATAAAATGGATAAAAAAGTTGAATCTGTCCAACACAAACTCTGTTGAAAGTCGCAGTTACTGATGAATCTGTATTGTTGCTCTTTGCCTATATTGTCCTAGATTCCTTGTTCAATGGCCGTTTAAACAATCTGACTTGCCGAGAAATATTATACCACCTCAAAGGCACAAAGATCAATGCAACGATACTTCTGAACCTGAAGTGTCCTGAACAGTCACCTGCAGTTCCTTCCGACACAGTCAAGTATTTTGTTCTCTCCAAGCAGACATTTTAAATTAGGCTTCCAATGAACTCAATTGAAAGAGACCTTCAGATTTGGTATGACATGAATTAACTAACGATCCTACAAACTTCATTTTCTCCTCTCTTTCAGCAAGACGTTTCGACTAATTTTCTCCCACAAAGCAGTGTTCACAAGGTTAATGAACAGTAACCATTGCTATAACAAAAATACTGCATCCAACTTTGCCCCAGTAAGTTATCACAAACTACAACATGATACTGGACAAACCTTATTTTAATGAATTTTTAAAGAGCAATGATTGGCCTAGTTCCCCCCCCCCCCCCCCCCAACCCCCTCCACACAATGTAGCAGTAAAATTCTTGCATGTCTCAAGTGACTACTGAGCTCACAACAACGAGTGAGGCAAGTACTGTCCATTGAGCAATGGTCGGGAAATAATTTCCAGAATAATCATATCATATCATATCATATATATACAGCCGGAAACAGGCCTTTTCGGCCCTCCAAGTCCGTGCCGCCCAGTGATCCCCGTACATTAACACTATCCTACACCCACTAGGGACAATTTTTACATTTACCCAGCCAATTAACCTACATACCTGTACGTCAAATGACGATTCTCCAAAAGTGAAGCACAGTTTAGCTTCTAATTGCTATAAATTAAATCCCCTCTGGCCATATCTATATCAAGCAATCACACTACTTTTGTCCAAAAGTGTTACGGCATTGAATGAACTTGCTCTACGTAACATTGGTTTTGTGCTTTCATTACTGCATGGCTTCTCAGAGAGCTAAAAGCTGTTTATATTTGGCAAGTGTGAATCCTGTTTATAGTTGGCACTTAGAAGAAGCATTGTCCTTTTATGGTAATTGTAAGCACCTTAAGGACACTTCTACAGCCGGCCAGAGATAAATGCCTGAAACATGAGGTAGATCTAAAGTGACGAACACCGCTTTAACATGCTAACATTAAATAACGTGGAATTCATCATCCAAACTACAGAATTAGTTTCAAGAACTTAACTTGTGTCCTAGCAAACTGCCGGTAAATCCTAACCCCCCCCATAAATGACAATTTTGTTCAAAATATGGATCCAAATGAGCAAATATTTTATTTACATCTATAATGGTGAAAATCCCCATTTTAATAAAAATCTGAACAAACAAATCTCATAAATATTCATGTTGCCTCCAACTCTCACGTCTATGAAACACTGATGTGAACAAATAACATTTCTGATGTTTCTTAAGCAAAACACTAAAGATACTGGAGGGTTTGTATGTAATTGAAACTACTTGAAATACTCATAGGATCTGTTAGCATGTGAGCAGATAGAAATGGAGCAAAGGCTTCAGCACAATGATATTTCATCAGAACCATGAAAGATTGGAGAAAACAGAGGGAGACAGAAGGAGGAACTGAGAAAACAGAAATAAACGTGTGACAGAACGAGTTGGGTAGGAAAGATTAAGTAACAAATGGGTTTCAAATAAAAGCAAGAAGAGGTGTTGCTTCAGAGCTCAGCCAATCTAGGTTAAACCCCAGGTAGACACAAAATGCTGGAGTAACTCCAGGTCAGGCAGCATCTCTGGAGAGAAGGAATGGATAACGTTTCAGGTCGAGAAGTTTCAACTGAAGAAGGGTCTCGACCCAAAACATCACCTGTTCCTCTCTCCTGAGATGCTGCCTGACCTGCTGTTACTCCAGCATTTAGTGTCTACCTTCGATTTAATCCAGCATTTGCAATTTTTTCAATAGACAATAGGTGCAGGAGTAGGCCATTCGGCCCTTCGAGCCAGCACCGCCATTCAATGTGATCATGGCTGATCATTCACAATTAGCACCCTGTTCCTGCTCTCTCCCCATACCCCCTGACTCTGCGATCATTAAGAGCTCTATCTAACTCTCTCTTGAAAGCATCCAGAGAATTGACCCCCACTGCCTTCTGAGGTAGAGAATGCCACAGATTTACAACTCTCTGAGTGAAAAAGTTTTTCCTCATCTCCGTTCTAAATGGCCTGCCCCTTATTCTTAAACTGTGGCCCTTGGTTCTGGACATTCCCAACATTGGGAACATGTTTCCTGCCTCTAGCGTGTCCAATCCCTTAATAATCTTATATGTTTCAATAAGATCCCCTCTCATCCTTCTAAATTGCAGTGTCTACAAGCCCAGTCGCTCCAGTCTTTCAGCATCCGACAGTTCCGCCATTCCGGGAATTAACCTAGTGAACCTAGGCTGCACTCCCTCAATAGCAAGAATGTCCTTCCTCAAATTTGGAGACCAAAACTGCACACAGTACTCCAGGTGTGGTCTCACTAGGGCCCTGTACAACTGCAGAAGGACCTCTTTGCTTCTATACTCAACTCCTCTTGTCATGAAGGCCAACATGACAAGAGGAGTCATGCTTTCCTCACTGCATGCTTACTTTCAGTGATTGATGAACAAGGACACCCATATCTCTTTGTACGTCCCCTTTTCCTAACTTGACACCATTCAGATAATCTGCCTTCCTGTTCTTACCACCAAAGTGGATAACCTCACATTTATCCACATTAAACTGCATCTGCCATGCATCTGCCCACTCACACAACCTGTCCAAGTCACCCTGCATCCTCATAACATCCTCCTCACAGTTCACACTACCACCCAGCTTTGTGTCATCTGCAAATTTGCCAATGTTACTTTTAATCCCTTCATCTAAGTCATTAATGTATATTGTAAATAGCTGCGGTCCCAGCACCGAGCCTTGTGGTACCCCACTAGTCACTACCTGCCATTCTGAAAGGGACCTGTTAATCCCTACTCTTTGTTTCCTGTCTGCCAACCAATTTTCTATCCATGTCAGTACCCTACCCCCAATACCATGTGCTCTAATTTTGCCTGCAGGTTAAACCCCGACCTCCATACTGTGTGGGTGGGGTTTGCATGTCCTCCCTGCGATGGTGTGGGCATCTTCTAGGTGCTCTGGTTTTCTCCCATTTCCCAAAAATGCAGGTGGATGGGTTAATTGCCCACTCATCACCACTGCCGCCTTTCCATGCTCCACGAAGCTTTGGAGTTCTGAGTTTTACAATATCAGTCGAATTATATTTACATCAACATCAGTAAAAGTTCATATTTTTGAAATAGCTACATGTACCAGATGAACCAGAAAGGTCATCCAGTAAGCCTGGAAGCTAAATGCACATTACCATGGATGCTTGGTACTCAACAAGTCAAGCATTATCTAAGGATAATTTCTAATAGCAACGGGTTTTTCAACCGTAATGTAAATGATGCCTTGAATGCAAATGGAAATGTTGAAAACTATACTGCAGTTGTGATATTTACATTAAAGTACATTAAGGAGAGAAATGAAAGCTGACATACACAGAAAATAGCATCCTTCCATATCATATGGAAACATAGGGGAAAATGGTAAAATGACTGATGATTCCTTTCCTAAACATTACTGCAATTATTGTAAAGATGTTTATAACAACAATCCTACCCTGAAAGGAAATCGAGCTAAACAAAAGGGAGAACTAAATTGTGTAGGAAGGAACTGTAGATGCTCGTTTCAACCAAAGATAGACACAAAAATCTGGAGTAACTCAGCGAGTCAGACAGCATCTCTGGAGAAAAGGAATAGGTGACCAAAACATCACCTATTCCTTTTCTCCAGAGATGCAGTCTGATCCGCTGAGTTACTCCAGCTTTTTGTGTCTATCTTCGGAGAACTAAATGGGTTAATAGAACTCTTATCAAAGTCATTAATAATAGCTTTTGCGAATATAAGCAAAGTAGTTTATCCCTTCTTAGCCTATTGGAGCCCTTTGGTTGATAACATCATCCATCAGCAGTTCACCACAAGCTCAATGAGAATGGAACTTTGCAAGGGTGAGGGGTAACCTAATTAACCACAAACTAGTTTGACCCCAGTGCTGGGGACAATTTGAGAAACACAGAAATAACATCAAAAAGCAACAACAAAAAACCCGGTAAGTGTTGAGAAATGGAAGAAAAGGCTGAAAATACTTAACAGGCAACATCTGTGGAAAACCAAATCTATCATAGTTCTATAAAAGATAATCAATCTAAAACTTAAACTTTGTTTCTCCCTCCTTAGATAATGTTTGACTTGTTGAGTATTTCCAGCATCTTATATTTTATCCACTTCAGGAATTATGAATTGAATGATGCATTGGTTAAAGGCAAATCATAATAAACAATATTTTCTTATGAAGTAACAGAGGTCAATGGGAGAAAAATATGATTGATGTGCTATTAATGGACTTACCAAACATAAGGTGCTACATAAAAGTCTTGTCATCAAGATTACAGGCAATGGAATAAAAGGGTAGCACAGACAAAAAATCGACCAACGAACTGGAGAGAGACAGCTGTAATGAAACTACTAGACAGTAGTAGACTGTCTTTCATACTGGAGATCAGTACAGATGCTCCCCGACTTACGATGCTTCGACTTACAATATTTTCGGTTTACAATGGGTTTCTCGGAATGTAACCCCATCGTAAGTTGAGGAGCGTCTGTACACTATGGGGTTTCCAAGTTGGTTTTGGAACCACTGCCTTTCTTAATATATTATAATGATTGGGGATTGGGTTTTCATAGCATAAACTCATGTCAAGTCAAATTTATTTGTCACATACACATACACGATGTGCAGTGAAATGAAAGTGGCAATGCCTGCGGGTTGTGCACAAAAATAATTAGTTACAGCATATAAATAAAGTTAATAAGTTACTATTAGTGTCGACAAAAATTTAGTCTCTGGGGTTATAAAAGTTGACAGTCCTGATGGCCTGTGGGAAGAAGCTCCGTCTCATCCTCTCCGTTTTCGCAGCGTGACAGCGGAGGCGTTTGCCTGATCGTAGCATCTGGAACAGTCCGTTACTGGGGTGGCAGGGGTCCCTCATGATCTTGCTTGCTCTGGATCTGCACCTCCTGATGTATAGGTCCTGCAGGGGGATGAGTGTAGTTCCCATGGTGCGTTCTGCCGAACGCACTACTCTCTGCAGGGCCATCCTGTCCTGGGCAGAGCTGTTCCCAAACCAGACTGTAATGTTGCCGGACAGGATGCTCTCTACAGCCCCAGAGTAGAAGCAATGAAGGATCCTCAGAGACACTCTGAATTTCCTCAATTGTCTAAGGTGGTAAAGGCGCTGCTTAGCCTTACCCACCAGTGCGGCAATGTGCGTTGCCCACGTCAGATCCTCTGTGATGCGGACTCCCAAGTATTTAAAACTGCTCACCCTATCCACAGTAGACCCATCTATCTCCAGTGGATGGCTCCAGTACGTCCTTGGATGTTTAGCCCTTCTGAAGTCCACAATCAGCTCCTTTGTTTTAGTGACATTCAAGAGGAGGCTATTGTCCTGACACCAGAGTGCCAGATCAGCCACCTCTTCCCGGTAGGCCTTCTCATCGTTGTTGGAGATCCGGCCCACCACCACAGTGTCATCAGCAAACTTGATGATGGAGTTTGAGCTGAACCTGGCCCCACAGTCATGTGTGTACAGGGAGTACAGTAGGGGGCTAAGGACGCAGCCCTGGGGGGATCCTATGTTCAGAGTGAGGGAGCTAGATGTGTGTTCCCCCATCCTGACCACTTGGGGCCTGGCAGTGAGAAAGTCCAGGACCCAGGCACACAGAGGGTTGCTAAGCCCCAGTTCCATCAGCTTCTCAACCAGTCTGCTGGGGACTATTGTGTTGAATGCTGAACTAAAGTCAATGAACAGCATCCTCACATAGCCCCCCTGGCTGTCCAGATGAGAGAGAGCGGTGTGTAGAACCTGGGAGACCGCATCATCCTGGACCTGTTCGGACCAGGGCCGTTTTTACAACATTATGGGCCCCCGGGCAAAGCAGTGTACTGGGGCCCCTACCGTTATTCTCCCCCACCCCCCTTTCCCTACCAGCCCCCCCCTGTCGTGCCGGCGAAAAGCACTTACCGAAAAGCACTTAGCGATGGACTTAGGGTGCTACATTGTTGCGAAAAGCACTTACAGATCGCTGTGAGAAGCACTTAGTGACCGGAAATGTTGCGAAAAAAGCACTTATTGAACCTACATTTTTAAAGTAGTATTTATTTATTGCAAGTCACTTAACATACACAAATCAGCATGGGGCCCCTATGCTCGTGGGCCCCCGGGCAAGTGCCCATCAGGCCCATGCGTTAAGACGGCCCTGGTTCGGACGGTATGCGAACTGTAGTGGGTCCATGTTGCGAGGAAGGAGGGCGCAGATGTGCTTCTTGACTAGCCTCTCAAAGCATTTCAAGACAACCGAGGTGAGGGCCACTGGTCGGTAGTCATTTAAACACGCTGGAGAGGCATTCTTTGGCACCGGTACAATGATGGATCTTTTGAAGCATGCAGGGACCACGGACTTTGCCAAGGAGAGGTTGAATATTGTGGTGAGCACTGGGGCAAGCTGAGTAGCACAAGACTTTAGTACTCGCCCAGATATACCATCTGGGCCTGCAGCTTTCCTCGTGTTCACACGCGTCAGAGCCCACCTCACCTCATGCTCGGACACCGAGAATGTGTGCACATCCCCGGGGGTGGATCCCCCTCCAGCCTCGCTAGCCAGCGCCCCTTCGGTGCTGTTTTTAGACGGCGAACTGGTGGTGTTACCCATCTCAAACCGTGCATAAAAAGAGTTCAGGTCATCAGCTAAGGAGGAGCCGGCACTTCCGGTTGAGGGAGTGCTGGACCTGTAGCTAGTTATAGTCCGTAGCCCCTGCCAAAGGCGCCTGGTGTCCTGCTGCTCCATCTGTGGCTCCATCTTGTCCCGGTACCTCCTTTTTGCATCCTTCACTGCCCTTCGCAGTTGGTAGGACCCTCCCTTGTAGTGGTCCATGTTGCCGGATGCCAGGCCGGAGTTGTAAGCAGCGGTGCGAGCATTCAAGTCCACGCGAATAGATCTGTCCACCCAGGGTTTTTGGTTAGGGAAGACACTGACCCTTACCGTGGGGATGATGGTATCGGCTATTGTGGCAATGAAGTCCGTAACCGCTTCCGCAAACTCATTTACGTCTCTGGAACTTGTTTGGAACATGTTCCAGTCGACTTCGCTCAGTGCATCTTGCAGCATGGCCTCTGAATGGTCAGCCCACCGTTTTACATCCCTCGTCACTGTCGCTTCCCGTACTATCCGTTGTTTGTACTCCGGCAGCAGGAAAATGGCAGCGTGGTCAGATTTTCCAAAAGGAGGGAGAGAAACGGCCTTGTAGCCTTTCCTGAACGGCGTGTAGCAGTGGTCCAAAGTTCTTTCCCCCCTGGTGACACACGTGATGTGTTGGTAGAAGTTGGGCATGACCTTTTTGAGATTTCCCCTATTGAAGTCTCCAGCCACCAGCACAGCCGCATCAGGGTTCTTGTTTTGGTGTTGACACAACACATCGTGTAGGGTCGACAGTGCCACGTCGGTGTCCGCATGCGGTGGGATATAGACGGCTGTGATGATCACCGAGCTGAACTCCCGGGGTAGGTAGATTGGTCGGCATGAGATAGTTAGATGTTCCAGGTCTGGCAAGCAGGAACGAGAAAGCGTCTTAATATTTCCAGGATTGCACCAGTTATTATTGGTCAAGAAGCAGACTCCTCCGCCCTTGGATTTCCCGGATTCTTCCGTTCTGTCCGCCCGGAAAACAGTGAAGGACTCGGATGGGCAGATCACCTGGTCAGGCACCAGCGGGGTCAGCCATGTTTCGGTCAGACAAAGGATGTTGCAGTCCTTTATGTCCCTCTGGAATCTGATCCTTGCCCTCAGGTCATCCAGCTTGTTCTCCAGGGACTGGACATTGGCCAGAAGTATGCTGGGCAGAGGTGGACGTAAGGCTTGGGTTCTCAGCCTGTTCCGAATCCCCCCTCGCTTCCCTCGGTGTTTTTTCCGACTTTCCCACTGACCTGCGTTCCCACTGCTGCTGCCGCGGTGCGCTCCTTTGATGATCTCTATCGGTATATCGGTGAGTAGTTTTCTGTTTAATAGTGCTCCGGTAGCGCTCGAGTTTAATTTTACGAGCGTTTCCCGGTCGTACATTGGTTAATGCTAAGTGCTAGCACACGCTAGAGCACTTAGGGATAATTTTAAAGTAAACATTCCAGTTTAAAACGCACAGTTCCCGCAGAGCTACCACGACGGCGACTGGACTGGACCGCGCCACCACTCAACATTTGTTAACAAAAATTGGAGGAACAGTGGGGAAGATACAAATAGACTTGAAGGAGATGTGGATGGTGGATTGGCCCAAAAGTGAAATTTAACACTGAGAAATGCGAAGTGTGACATTTTGATGGGAAAGAATGACAATGGGTCAATATAAATTAGAGGACAGAATGCTAAAGGATGTAGAAGAGAGATCGGATAATAAAGTGGGTTATTTGCATTGTTCATTGAAAGTGGCAAGGCAAATTATAAAAGTACATAAAACTACACTAGAAATTGGCCTTTATAAAGAGGCGCAGAATAATACGTTTAAGGAAGTTGTGATGAGCCTTTATAACACACTAATTTTGCCACAACAGGGGTACTGTGCTAATTTCTGGGCATCACACTTGCTTATTCTGGAAGTAGAAACACAAAAATTGATTGAGATCTCATTGACATTTTGGTCCCTTGCTATTAAATGGGTTACTAAATAATGCAGAGCTGGCCCGATGCATTCTAGTTAAGACCAGAAAAGAGTAACGATTCTAATCTGACAATGGTTGAAGCTTTTGCTGATCCATAACTGAATTACTGAAAACAGTCACACATTAAAAAAAAAAAAGACATAATATGTGAAATTAAAATCAAGATTTTACAAATAATAAATAAATGCAAAAAATAATACATACAAATAATACCAAATTTATTTTGCAAATAATCGCCACAAATTTTATAAACAGTGATTTAAAAATTAGCAGGTTGCAATCGCGACCGTGAACTGCGTGGAAACTATATTAAAGGACACGAAGCAACATTGGCGTACAATTGTGTAGGAAGGAACTGCAGATGCTGGTTTAAACCGAAGATAGACACAAAATGCTGGAGTAACTCAGTGGGTCAGGCAGCATCTCTGGAGAGAAGGAATGGTGAGAAGGAATGGGGTCTCCCTCCCCCTGACTCGCAGTATGAAGAAGGGCCTCGACCCGAAGCGTCACCCATTCCTTCTCTCCAGAGATGCTGCCTGTCCCACTGAGTTACTCCGGCATTTTGTGTCTACTGCAGTACAATTCGATTGCTACTTGGTAATCTAGATTTTGCTTGGTGCGAAGCTGTGGTTTCATATTACCAAAATGACAGTCTCTGATCTACCAGTAATTGCTTTGTTAGCAAAGACAGGTAAACGGAGAAACATAGTAAATATTACATGGGATACTGGAGCTCACTGCATTTTCCTTCAAACTAGCAGCCCCTTTACTTATTTAATGATTGTGGCATAAAACTACCTGGAGAATTCAATTTGTTCAAATTACAAATTTAAAATTACACAGTCTTCTGGGCGAGAATTATAACCAAATTTAATTTTAGATTACAGGACAACCTCGTTTTACAACACATTAATAAAATTATTCTAATCACATGAAGATAAATCGTTTTTTGTGTATTAATTCTATTTTTAGAATTTAGCTCAAGCTGTCACGGCAGATGCTAGAATCCAATCTCTAAAACAACACAGCAATCCCACGTCATATTCAAGTGGGAGCAGACCAGATTTCACATTTTAAATCCAAAAGGAGTGCAGGGAATTTGATAAAGATCAAACTATCCAAAAATTAAATATTTAACGCACTTTGTATGCCTGTAAAGCCACCTGTTTTTAACCTGCTCTGTATTGCCCTTGTGTTGGCCCTGCATACTTAAATGCTCAAAGGGATCACAGCTACACAGAGCACTTGGAAAAGCTAAAAATACACTGAACATCAGAATTCATCTACAATGGCTTATGAAATACAGATTAAATCGGAACTTTAAATAACAAATATTGTAAAATATATATTGATATCATTTAATATAGTCCTTCTCTCCCGAGATGCTGCCTGACCTGCTGAGTTACTCCAGCATTTTGTGAATAAATAAATATAAGCTCTCAAATTCTGCTTAGATAAAGCAAAATTATATATACAATAGCATTTGAATTTATTGCAACACTTTTAGTTCTTGAAATCCTGCAAAAAATACAATTTTATGCTTATAAAAGAATAATCATTCAATTTCTTAATTAAGATCATATTTTTGCCTTAATTTGAAGGGATGACTGCATAAAAGATAATGACGGCGTTTACTGCGGTCTATGAATGACAGAAGCAGACTTAACCAGCAACTGCATAACTGCAGAATCATTCAAAGCCTGGAGCACAATTTTGGTCATTTACAACGCTGAAGGGAACTCTGATTAAATGCAATGAATTTAAAACTTAAATTATTATTTAATACAAATATAAACTAAATCCCCCAAAATTCAGATGTTTTCAAAGCACAGGGTTGCCTCAAATAATCACTCATGTTTGACATGTTTAATCTCTAAGCACATGAAAATAGGAAGAGAGGCCAAGCACATAGAATCTTAAAGCAAATTAGAAATATATTTAATTTATGCCTGAACACAGCTTTCAGGATTTATGTTTGTTATGGCAGAGCAATATTCCAGAAAAGATTTGATTGGAAATGCAGTATGGAATTTCCATTTTTCTCTCATTCTGCACATCAGAGAGAATCATTACAATTTGCAATTTAAGTGGGCATTGCTATCCTGCCAATACCTAATGCAACTAGTCTTCAAATATGCACACCAAAATTCAGAAGTTATCTTTCCATAAATCTTGCATTCTAACTTTAATTATATTTCTGTAACTGCTATTTATTCAAGGAATGTCACCAAAACCAATAAACACCTTAACAACAAACACTGATATTAATATTGCAAATTGGGTAGCAACTGGAAAGGCAGAGATTCACTGTGATTTAGCACATCGCCAAATCGTTCAAAAGTATCTTATGCTTGACCTCCTCAGGATTTTCGTGTTTGTGGATTTGCACTTTAATTGCCCTATAAAACTCGCAGCAGGAAGTTAGCTTCCATAATTGAGCACATGTAACCTACAATAAATATTAATGGCTGAATCAATCTCTCTTGTGAGAAACTATTCCGTGGTCTAATTTCTCCAGTAAATGAATAGAAGTAATTTAAAAGTTGTAGAAAGAAACTGATACTGGTTTACACTGAAGATAGACACAAAATGTTGGAGTAACAGCGGGACAGACAGCTTCTCTGGATAGAAGGAATGGGTGATGTTTCGGGTTGAGACCCTTCTTCAGACTGAGAGTTAGGGGAGAGGGAGACACAGAAATAAGGAAGTGTAAGGTGTGAAAATGAGACATCAAAAGAGATGCGAATCAAGGAAATTGTAGAATAGATCATTGTTAGCTAGAAGTAGTTGACAACAAAGCAAACAGAGATAAAATGTAGTCGACAACAGTCAGACTGGTCGGAGAACTGGGAAGGGATGGATAGAAACCATAGAGGAAAGGCAAGGGTTACTTGAAGTTAGAGAAGTCAATATTCATACCGCTGGGATGTAAGCTGCCCAAGGGAAATATGAAATAAAAAGGTCATTGTTACTCTAAGATTTGTGCTCTTCCATCTTCTCTCAGTGCTTGAATAGAATAATTTTTCCTTCACTTTATTCTATTTTTATACCTGCTTGGATATTGATTTCAACTACTCCATCTTATCCTCTTTATCCCTTCCCCCTTCCCAGTTCTCCCACTAGTCTTCCTGTCTCCGACTACATCCTATCGTTGTCCTGTCCCCTCCCGTCATCAGTCTGAAGAAGGGTCTCGACCCGAAGCGTCACCCATTCCTTCTCTCCGGAGATGCTGCCTGACCCGCTGAGTTACTCCAGTATTTTGTGTCTACCTTCGATTTAAACCAGCATCTGCAGTTTTTTTTCCTACTCCATGTTTTCCTCCGTTCTTCCACTTTATAAGACAATCCTTTATCTTCATTCCTGAGGAAGATTTGCTTTGCCCACTATTGAACTGGATGCTCTGCTGCTTCACTCTATGGGGAACTTGCATTTTAAATTTGCCAGACCAGGCTACGAGACACCCCACTTCAGGGAAAATATGGTTCAATATCTAAACTATCCATTATAATACTCAGTACTTTTTGTTATAACTAAGGGGACAAAAGAAAAATATGGTAACCTTAAGCTTGTTCTCTAAGCCTGTCCTCAAATGTATAATAGGAAGCCAAAACAGCAAGATCACTAACCTATCACTCCTATGCTCAAGAATTCAACTTACACATTTGCACAGTCCAAATTTGATACAACCAAATCATCACCTTAATGCTGCAGATTAATGCAGTTCAAAAAGGAATGGCACAGAAACAGGTCGACAGCAGATATTCTAATAATGCCAATACATGTTGCACAATTATTCGACAGCAGCCATTATACAAGTTGACTTCAGGGAATTGCTCTTGAACAAAAGTGCAAAATATAAGAACTTCTAAGTGCTGTAATGCCTAACAATTTAATGCTGTATAAGACCCTCGGTACTTTTTTAAATCTCACACATCCAAACATACCCAAGAACATTCATATGTGTACACACACAAATGGAAACCTTAACATTTAGTTAGTTAATTTTCCTATCTGGACAAAAATGATGAATGCTGCAGTATTCAAGTGCAGAAGGACCTACATATACTACCTATCAACTTAATGCACATTACTGTGCTCTTGCTAAACTGAACAGCTGCATTTTGCAAAAGGAAAACATTTATTAATCAAGGCAGCTACAAACAAAAGAAAAATAACTGGACACAATTACAGTACACAAATGCTACAGCTATTAGGGAATAAATTAAAATACTGCAATAATTTTAAAATGAATCAAGTTTGACACTGTTAATACTGTACCTGGTTGTTAATTCTCAAAGAATTGTTACCACAAAAAAGCAACTTGCATTAGTCAAATGTTAAACCACATCTTTATGAAATATGAACATTTAAAGCAAAATTATTAATGGTGAGCACATTAATTCATAAAAATAACATTCTTAATTGATTCATTCTTATCACCTCTGAAAAGTCATGTGAATGTAATATTATTGCATTTATGTAACATTTTACTATGTTGTCTCAGACCATCCAGTAAATGTATCGCTTACTGTGTTTACATGGTGCTCAATTTGTAGCATTTTGAATATGATTTGAACTTAAACCTGACAATTCTGTATCAGACTACAAATATAAAAATAAATCTGACTCTAACCAGCACATTGAAATAAAGATGGATTTTCACTACAATAGGTCCCATATTGCACATTTCAGAATGTGCATGCAAATTACATGCACACACATTTAATTTTGTAGCTTTGTAAAAAACATTTCTGGCTTTCATTACTGAGACTAAATGGGCTGCAATCAAAACAATATTAAAAAAATCTCACAAGACATTGTACTTTCTACATCGGAGGCAGGGCTGTTGGATGTGAAGCAAGTCTGCTCTCCCAACAGCACAGGCAACAATTATAATTAATCATAGGTTGCTGCTAAATTAGAGGGTCCTTTTCTGAAAAATTTGGGAGCTAAAATGCACCATAATTTAGACAGCACAAATAGTGTTTTAAACCAGCAGCAATTTTAGCTTGAAAGAAAAAGGATCTACACAAAAATGGACGTTACAGAAAACATTAAACTTTAAAATACATAAAGTTGAGGAAACACTCAGCTGCTTTGAGAAAGAAACTGACTTCATGTTTCAAGTTAAAGACTATCAGAACTGGACAACCAACATTCAGTTTCCTCCATCAATTGAGAACATTGGGTTTTGCTAGCAAATCGTTTAATTATATGCCATTAACATTATAAAATCTAAATGACAATCTTCCACGCACTAGATAACAAGTCAATGGTAAGATTATGGGTCACGTGCAGGCGGAAGAGATTAGATTAACTTGGCATCATGTTCTGCATGGACCTTGAGGCCGTAGGGCCTGATCCCATGCTGTTTTCTTCTGCATTATGTTATGGAAGATTCACACTACACAAAAATCTGGTAATTTATTCAGCAACCACGCAAAATCAATTTCAAAAATAATAAGACCGTGATCTAAATAATAATGGACAATGGGAAGGAGAAAGCGATTGAGAAATTTCTCCTGGTTCACCTGATGAAATCTGTCATCTTAGTTCAAATTAAAGCCACTGGCAAATGAAAAAGTGATGGGGGAGGGGGGACAGCTGTTTTTCCCCTGACCCCTCTTTCCATCCCCAAAACACCATCAATTTGTGATGAACGGCTCCTTATCACCCACAAGCAACTGCTGTAGCTTTCCTGTTGACTTTCCAAAGTAGGCATGAGAGAAAGGCAAATTAGCCTGACATGCAAGCCACTTGTAGCCCCGGCACCAATTATCCCAATTCTCCGCAGGTAAAATTTGAAGACCATAGTTTGGTAAAAGCACCATGTAAACAGAGTAAAGACAGTCAGCACACAAACAGAACTCAAAAATGCAAACTTCAAGCAGCAGTTGGATTTGATTATTATAAAGAGAATCTCAATTACATTTCTTCAATGAGTCTGCCCCCATTTATGTCCCTTTTGGGTGTGGACTGAACTACACATACAGAGGAGTGATCAGGGGTTTACTTTCCTTCCACTGAGTTAGTAAGTCTCAGTACATTGGGTGCTCCAAGCAACTTTCTCTTCTCCAGTTCATGAAAGCAGCCAATGTCAGTGGATATTCCTAGTAATTCCCCATAGATATCGGCTAAGATCAGATGAGTCTTAGCTGAAAGTCACTCAACCATCCTGCAATGTTTAACCTGACAACTTATGACAAACACAAGTCATGATATCAAGAAGGAATTTGCAAAAGATTATTATAATTAAACAAGTAAATCTCCCTTTACAGCATGAATGGCAGCAAATGCATTTGTCATCATTGTTTTTTCAATTAAGTTAAAAATCCAATGATGCATTCTAAATGAATAAATACAATGAGGTGTTCATAAATAAGGGGGAAAGGTGTGGGCTTTTAGGATGCGGCCAATCATTTCAATGAAATACTTACTGGAGACACAGCACCTTGGAGGACACATTTGGCATTATAACATAGGAACAAATACCAAAGACGTTACCAGAGGATCATTAGGATGATGGACACAAAATGCTGGAGTAACTCAGCGGGGCAGACAGCATCTCCAGAGAGAAGGAATGGGTGACATTTCGGGTCAAGACCTTTCTTCGGACATCATTAGGATGATGCTGTGTCTTATGACAAACCCGACCAGCTAAACTGCGGAGAATTTAAGACAATAACGTGACATCTGCAACCTAGTACTTTCTGTGCTGAAAAAAGAGAACTAGGTTTACTAAATAAGAATTGCCTGTCATTTAATTTAAGACTCAAATCCCATGATTATCTCAAAATATTGAACCATTCTTCAATTCCACATATTTCTTTCCTTTTAAAAAGCTGTTTGGGGGCATGAAATTCTCTAAGAGACTTGTAAATGGAAATAAATAACATTGCAAAATTCCTTGTTCCAAACAAGAATAAGGCACAAATAGTGCAGTTATTAAAAAAAATAGACAATCTGACTGTTAACACGAAGAGAACTAAAGGTAATGACAAGACTCCTGCAAGCAAACAACTCAAATAGCTCAAAGTAGCATGCTAACAAATTTAGATCACTATCGAAGAAACTGAATCTACAACATCTTAAAATGGCCTTTTTTCAAATGGTCTCATTGAAGGAAACAGAGGGTGATGGTGGAAGGTTGCTTCTCAGACTGGAGGCCTGTGACTGGTGGTATGCCTCAGGGTTCGGTACTGGGCCCATTACTGTTTGTCATCTACATCAGTGATTTGGATGAGAACATACATGGCAAGATTAGCAAGTTTGCTGATGAAACAAAAATGGGTGGTTTTGCAGATGGTGAAGATGGTTGTGAAAAATTGCAGCATGATCTTGATCGATTGACCAGGTGGGCTGAGGAATGGCTGATGGAATTTAATACAGAGAAATGTGAGGTGTTGCATTTTGGAAAGTCTAACATGGGCAGGACCTACACAGTGAATGGTAGGGCTCTGGGGAGTGTTGTAGAGCAGAGGGATCTAGGAGTGCAGGTGCATTGTTCATTGAAGGTTGAGTCGCAGGTAGATAAGGTGGTCAAAAAGGCTTTTGGTACATTGGCCTTCATCAGTGAGAGCACTGAGTATAGAAGTTGGGAGGTCATGTTGCAGTTGTATAAGATGTTGGTGAGACCGCATATAGAATATTGTGTTCAGTTCTGGGCACCATGTTATAGGAAAGTTGTCAAACTGGAAAGGGTGCAGAGATTTACGAGGATGTTGCCAGGACTAGAGGGTCTAAGCTATAGGTAGAGGTTGAGCAGGCTGGGACTTTATTCCCTGGAGTGCAGGAGGATGAGGGGTGATCTTATAGAGGTGTATAAAATCATGAGAGGAATAGATCGGGTGGATGCACAGAGTCTCTTGCCCAGAGTAGGGGAATCGAGGACTAGGGCACATAGGTTTAAGGTAAAAGGAAAAATATATAATAGAAATCTGAGGGGAATATTTTGCGCACAAAGGGTGGTGGGTGTATGGAACAAGGTGCCGGTGGAGGAAGTTGAAGCTGGGACTATCCCTGCATTTAAGAAATGGTTGGACAGATACATGGATAGGACAGGTTTGGAGGGATATGGACCAAATGCAGGCAGGTGGAACTAGTGTCGCTGGGACATGTTGGCTGTTGTGGGCAAGTTGGGACGAAGGGCCTATTTCCACACTATGACTATATTTATTTCAAAAAGCACCCTATATATAAACAGAAACTACAAAAAAAAACTCCGCAGATCAGGCAGCATCTGTTTGTAGAGAAACGGATCAGCAAACAAACAAGCTTTAAGATGCAGAGAAAGGCCGTGGATGGAAAGCACAAAGAATATCTGTGAGAAGCACTACTGAGCTTTTCCAACAGTTTCTGGTTTTATTTCAGGTTTCCAGCATCTAACGTTTTTACCTTTTGAGTTAGTTTTACTAAATAGAAAACGGCTTACAATTTTGTTTTCACACATTTAATACTCAGCTCACCAAATTCTCAAAAAAAACCCCACCGGCATCTCAATTCAGTTAAAAGTTGTTAAAAATTGCAATATATTTTGAAGTCTTCATTTTTTAAAAAAATGATGGATTGATTCAGAAATTAAGACACCTTATGACATTTTATTAGGGCCGAACTTGATTTATTTTTAAATGAGACAATTTGAACTTAGACAATTTATAATATTAATTCTCAGTTTTTCTTCAGAATAGTTTGGGCAGAAATTAATTTTGCAATACTTTCAAAATGCTACCTTTCAAATAAAATCATGTTTTTGCCTCCATGTTGCTGAGCCTCACCTCTTCAATGTTAATTTCTGATAGGTTTTCACAAAATATTTTCAGAGGAGCATGGATAATTTCATATAATGGTGAATGAAGTGAATTATATTATTAAATAACTGCATCCCACCATGTCTAAATTAAATCGCTTGTAAACCTCAGGGTGACTGAACAGGGCAGTGACAAAACCATTACAAGCACTGAGATGGTTCACACTTGAAAGCTTCCCAGGGCCAGGTCAATTGGATGAGCAATATAAATCCTAGACTTGCCAACAATGACCATCTCCCAAGATCAGAGAAAAATACAACTTACACAAAATTACTGAGAAATGATTACCATGTTACAATGTATAAAAAATAAATTTCAGAATATAGAACATCTGCATTCACAACCAGGCCTATTTTGGAAGTATTAAATCAGTCCAAATTTAGATTTAATTAAAGGGTGCTGAGAAGGATGTTGCCAGGACTAGAGGTCCTGAGCTGTAGGGAGAGATTGAGCAGACGAGGACTTCATTCATTGGAGCGCAGGAGGATGAGGGGTGGTTATCTTATAGAGGTGTATAAGATAATGAGAGGAATATATAGGGTAAATGAACGGAGTATTTTACTCAGAGTAGGGGAGTCAAGAACCAGAGCGCATCGGTTTAAGGAGAGGGGGGAAAACATTTAATAGGAACCTGAGGAGCAAGGTTTTCTTCAAACGAATGGTGGGTGGCAGGTATATGGAACGAGCTGCCAGAGGAGGCAGTCGAGGCAACTTAAAAAAAAACCATTTGGACAGGTACATGAATAGGACTATAGGGATACAGGTTAACACAGGCGTAGGCAAGTTGGGCTGAAGGGCCTGTTTCCACGTTCTATATGGATTTTCAACAGTTTGTGGATTGTGTTACTGGGGCCACACTGACATTGTAATGCTTGCGATATTTCCTCACAATAATTGCTCGAGTGCATCGAATTATCCAAAACGACACCCTGAGAGGATAATTCTGACAGGACAAAAATAAAATGTGTATTAAAAACAATGGCTCAGATATAGAATTTCACCAATTTCAATTTACTGCTGACAAAATAAAAATGATTAATAATGAATAAGGAACAAAATATGAAAATATAATAATGAATCCTCTGCAGCCAGTTTATTACAGTTCAACAAGATGATTTTAAATGCATTTGCTGCTGCCTCAAACCACACAAAAGCCGTACTGATAACCTAGAAATATTTAATTTCTAGTTCAAGTTATTGCCTTTCAATATTTTACCTTTCCTGCAAGTTCTGGCCTAGATTGCAAAGCGGAATATGACAAGGAAATGAATAGCATCACTGCACTGCACTGCAGTATTGTTCACCCTTTGCAAATGGATCATTACTGCAGAACAGCCCTCAATCCAATTGTAATGCAATATCACAATTGTTCCAATTATAAAATGCTGCTGCATTTTGACCCTTTGCAGGCGCTTGGCCTGTATTTAATTGAGAGGTGGGAAAACATTGAAAACATTAAATAGGTTGCAGGGCAAGGGGAGAGATGGAATTCCAGTGCATTGAGTTTGCATTTGTTTGTGTTGACAGTTATAAAATATAAAAATACATGTGATGCATCATAGCTAGTCAAATTAAAACATTCATATAATAAGACTCCACCCCGACCTTGTGCTAAACCAAGGTTATCACTCACTAGGACAAGGGCAATCTTTCCTTCCTAGATCTTGGATCTTCCCAGCTCCAATAACCCAGCACTCACTTTACACTGCAAGGCCCAAGACCTCACTCTTCCACCTATCATGGATGCAGGTATTCTGCCACTGTACCCTATCCACCCAACCCCCCAATTCCTCCCTCAAACCAACATTGTGTCAGTCTTCAACTCCCCCAACCTTGCCCCTCATCACACACCTGGGTATCCACAACTCCAGAACCACCCCCCTTGCCAATGCACAGGTTTCCCAGTCCTCTCATTGACACCCTCCCCTCTGGGTTCCCTCAGTTATTTTCTGACTGCTCTAGATCAAACCCACCCCAGTACCTTTCTCCTATCCCATGACTGTCCAAGCACTCCACTCCCTCTTCCTGCACCACCCCTCCCTGTTTCCTGGCCATCCCTCTCTACAACATCCCCAGCAAATAATATCCCGGTGCTCACTCGCCCAGCCCGTCACCTGGCTCCAACTCCTGTCACTTTGGTCCTCCAGCACCCACTATCTTCCCCCATTGCACTCCTTCTCCACTCTCCACCGCCCCTGGTCCTCCAGCCCCCACCTCCCCTGGTCCTCCAGCCCACATCCCCGATTCCTACAGCCCCTTCCTCTTCCCACCCTGGTTGCTCAACCCCCCCCCCCCCTCCCCATCCCCATCTAGACCACTTCCCCCAACTTTGACCGAAGCCTCCTATCTCCTCCCCCTTATCCTACAGTCCCCAATATTTTCCCTGGTCCTCCAGCCCCCGCCCCCCGTGGTCCCTTCTCCCCCCCCACCCTGGCTCCAACCCCACCCCCAACCTCCTGCAGCCACCTTTCCCCTCCTTCTAGCCCACTCCCCCCACCTTTGTCCTTCCCTTGATCCCCAACCCCCCCCCCAGAAAGTCCCACCAGTTTTCCATCCTCTACCCCTCCCCCCATCTCTACCCCCTTCCTCCCCCCACTCCCTCTCCTACACCCACTCCTTCCCCTACCCCCACTCCACCCCTACCTCCTCTTCTACCCTCTCCCCCTCCCCATCTCTACCCCCTCCTCCCCTCTCCCTCCCTCCTTTCCCCATCTCTACCCACGCCTCCCCCTCTTCTACCCCACTCCCTCCCCTCTTTCCCTCCCCTCCTCTACCCCCTCTCTCTCCCCATCTCTACCCCCTCCTCCCCTTCCTCCTCCCCACCACTCCCGCTTTCCCCCACTCCCCTTCCCACTCTCTCCCTCAGTCCTCTTCTAACCCTCTCTCCCTCCCTCCTCTTCTACCTCCCTCCCTCCTCTTCTACCCCCTCCCCCTCTTTCACCTCCCTCCCTCCTCTTCTACCCCCTCCCCCTCTTTCCCTCCCCATCTTTACCTCCTCCTCCTCCCCTCCTTCCTCTCCCCATCCCTCCCCCCTCTCCCCTCTTCTACCCAATCTCTCTCCCCTCTTTCCCTCCCCTCCTCTACCCCCTCTCTCCCCATCTCTACCCCCTCCTCCTCTTCCTCCTCCACTCCCCCCCACTCTCTCCCTCAGTCCTCTTCTACCCCTCTCTCCCTCCCTCCTCTTCTACCCCCTCCCCTTCTTTCCCTCCCCATCTCTACCTCTTCCTCCCCCTCCCTCCCCCCTCTCCCCATCCCTCCCCTCTCCCTTCCTCCCCCCTCTCCCCATCCCTCCCCTCTCCTCCCCTACCCCCTCCCTCCTCTTCTACCCAATCTCTCCCCTTCCCCTCCCCTCCTCTACCCCCTCTTCTCTTCCCTCCCTCCCCCTGTCTCTCCCCCTCTTCTCTCTCTCTCTGTCCTTCTCCCCCCCCGCCCGGGCTCGGCCTCCCTCAGCCCAGGCCCCAGGGAGGCCCCGATCTCCCGGTCTGCAGGCCCCGGGCCCCGGGCCACACTCACCGCTCTGTCCGCGGACGGGCTCCAGCCGGAGCGAGAGCGCGAGGAGCGCGCACACGGCGGCGCCGAGGCGAGCGGGGCCGCGAGCCGTTGCCATGGTGCCGGGGGAGGGGGTGGGGACGGAGCCGCCGCTGCCGCTGCCGCTGCTCAGGGCTCGGTGTGTCCGCGCGACTGCCGCCCGCTCCGCTCCGCGCCGTCCCCGCCCCGCCGTGGACAGCGGTGACGCAGTGCTCCCCTCCCCGCCGCCGGTGGCGCTGCCGAGCTCCACTCCGGTGCCCTGCAGTTTCCTCGCCAGGCCACCGGTGGCGCTGCCGAGCTCACTCTGCCGCGTTTCCGCACCCCCGCCGCCGGTGGCGCTGCTGAGCTCACTCCGCCACAGGAGGTATAAGAAGATAACTGCAGATGCTGGTACAAATCGAAGGTATTTATTCACAAAATGCTGGAGTAACTCAGTAGGTCAGGCAGCATCTCGGGAGAGAAGGAATGGGTGACGTTTCGGGTCGAGACCGCGCTGCCCTGCAGTTTCCTCGCCAGGCCACTGGTGGCGCTGCCGAGCACACCCCGCGCTCTGCCACTGGTGGCGCTGCCGAGCACACCCCCCGCGCTCCGCCACTGGTGGCGCTGCCGAGCGCACCCCCGCGCTCCGCCACTGGTGGCGCTGCCGAGCACACGCCGCCACCGGTGGCGCCGCGTTTCCGCACCCCGCTCACTCCGCCACTACGCCACAGGAGGGGGAGCTGCCCCTGCGATTCCCTACTCTGCCATCGGTGGCGCTGCTGAGCTCAAAGGAGGCGCTGCCCTGCGTCAGAGAAGGCGCTGCTCCGCACCAAAGATACTAGAGGAGCACGATAGACCACTCGACCCTAAAAACCGTAGTGGGTCAAGGCGCCATTTAGTAGGCAGAAACTTGCAGAAACATTTAAAAAGAAAAATAACAAAAATCTGTGAGTTGATAGATGAGATATATTCTGCATTTTCATGGTGCTAAAGAAGGGTCTCGACCCGAAACGTCACCCATTCCTTCTCTCCTGAGATGCTGCCTGACCTGCTGAGTTACCCCAGCATTTTGTGATACCTTCCAAATGGTACCAGCATCTGCAGTTATTTTCCTACACATCTCAGTATAGGTGATTTCAACGGAGTGGTTCATCTTGCTCCTCTAGTATCTTTGCTCCACACTCTGCCACAAGAGGCGCTGCCCTGCGATTCCCTCGCCAGGCCACCGGTGGCGCTTCCGAGCACACTCTGCGGTCCGCCACACTCTGTGGTAAATGTTTCACCCTTTATCAGTACACTGTGTACGGCTTGATTATATTCATGTATAGTCTTTTCTTTCACTTGATAGCAGGCAAACAAAAGCTTTTCACTGTTTGGTTTAGTATATTGTCACATGAACTGAGGTACAGTGAAAATCTTTTTTGGTGCATGCTACCTAGTCAGCGGAAAGACTATGCATGATTAAAATCAGGTCGTCCACAGTGTACAGATGCAGAATAAAGGGAATAAAGTTTTGTGCAAGATAACGTACATAAAGATTGTCCCAAGGTCTCCATTGAGCTAGATTGTAGGTCAGGTCTGCTCTCTACTTGGTGTTGTTTTGGGCCGGCACAGTGGCGCAATGGTAGAGTTGCTGCCTTACAGTGCCAAAGACCCGGGTTCGATCCTGACTACAGGTGCTGCCTGTACAGAGTTTATACGTTCTCCACGTGAACGCGTAGGTTTTCTCTGGGTGCCCCGGTTTCCTCCCACACTCCAAAGATGTACAGGTTTTTTAGGTTAATTGGTTTCTGTAAAATTGTAAACTCGTCCCTCGAGTGTAGAATAGTGCTAGTGTTTGGGGTGATCGGCGGTCAGCGTGGACCCGGTGGGCTGAAGGGCCTGTTTCCGCGCTGTATCTCGAAAGTGTAAAGTAAAGTCTAACAAAGCTGGGAAGGAACTGTCCCTGAATCTGGATGTATGCGTTTGCAAGCTTCTGTACTTCTTGTTGACCTTGTGACATGTGACAATAGACAATAGGTGCAGGAGTAGGCCATTCGGCCAGCACCGTCATTCAATGTGATCATGGCTGATCATTCACAATCAGTACCCCATTCCTGCCCTCTCCCCATACCCCCTGACTCCGCTAGCTCTCTCTTGAAATCATCCAGAGAATTGGCCTCCACTGCCTTCTGAGGCAGAGAATTCCACAGATTTACAACTCTGACTGAAAAAGCTTTTCCTCATCTCCGTTCTAAATGGCCGACCCCTTATTCTTAAACTGGTTCTGGACCCCTGCAACATTGGGAACATGTTTCCTGACAATACCTGAACTAAACTAAACTAAACTAAACTACACTAAACTACACTAAACTAAAGTTAACTTAACTCAATTAAACTCAACTACACTAAATTACATTAAACTACACTAAACTACACTAAACTAAACTAAACAAACAAAACTTTAAGGAAGGGAGATATAAAGGCTGGAGTTTGCAAACATACAAACCAGAATATATCTCCCAGTCTTAAAATAGCAGATGATGTATTGCGGTTGTGATGATTCACACATTGCTTTAGCTGGAGTTATGGGGCTCACATTATCGACCTCCTCATGGTGATCCCTGTCAACTGACCTCAGTCAGGCGAACGACAACTTCATAACTTCTGCTGCCTCAAACGCAAGAAGAAGCTGGGGTTATAATTGCTCAGCTGCTGTTCTTCAGACAGAGGGAACCGCATGTTGCCGGAGTCACCATCACGAGACAGTGGCAGCTGCTCAATCAGTGAGACCAGGAGCTGCTGTTTGCCTTCAACTCACACAGAGAGGTAAGAGTAGGAGTAGGCCACTCGGCCCCTCAAGCCTGTCCTACCATTCAATATCGTCATGCCTCATCCACCCCATACCTTACCTCTTCTGAGTTTAGTTTAGCGCAGGAACAGACCAGCGACCCCCCGCATATTAACACTACCCTACGCACACTAGGGTCAATTTACACTTATACCCAAACCAATTAAACTACAAACCTGCACGTCTTTGGAGCGTGGGAGGAAACCGAAGATCTCGGAGGAAGCACAACGTGGTCACGGGGAGAAAGTACAAACTCCGTACAGACAGCACCCCGTAGTCAGGATCGAACCCAGGTCTCCGGCGCTGTGAGCGCCATAAGGCAGCAACTCTACCGCTGCTCCACCGTGCCACACCTTTCCTTGTCATGCTCTCTTATGGTGCCATATGTTTCAATCCAATCACCTCTCATTCACCTACATTCCAGAGGGTACGGATCAAACTTTTTTAGTCGTTCATGATGGGACACAGCGCTCAGGAATGAACTTCGCTGATCTCTACTGGAATGCAACAAATCCTTCTCAGTCTGGTAGGTACATCCCAACACAGTTTGTGATGATCAGAAAATTGAACTGTGTGCAAAATAAAGGGTGGTTTACAACTGACCCTTTGAGACTCTCCAGGACTAGTCGGGCAAGGCCGACGAAGAAAAAAACACATGTTGGCCCCACACCTTCATGACCTGCCAACTTCATTCAATAGCTCCTCTGAGCCAAAGTCCTGGCTAATTAATCAACACTGCTTCTTAAAATAAACATTTGCTGTGGTACTGAAACTTATTCAAACTTAATTCTGTTTAGTTCCAGCCATTTCCATGTAAAGAAACGTCCCGAGGCAGTCAGAAAACTTGGAATACAAATCGTCAAGTCATCAGTTCCACAGCGGGATTCACTCTTGTACAATCATATCATATCATATATATACAGCCGGAAACAGGCCTTTTCGGCCCTCCAAGTCCGTGCCGCCCAGTGATCCCCGTATATTAATACTATCCTACACCCACTAGGGACAATTTTTACATTTACCCAGCCAATTAACCTACATACCTGTACGTCTTGGAACTGCAGATGCTGGTTTAAACTGAAGATAGACACGAAATGCTGGAGTAACTCAGCATGGAGGCAGGGCCAAGATCAATGCCCACCATTGATCACAGTCTGAAGAAGGGTCTCGACCCAAAACGCCAGCCATCCCTTTTATCCAGAGATGCTGCCTCACCCACAGTATTCAGCGGATGTTGTCAATTGACAATGGAGGACCCGGCGAGGGGGGGGGGGGGGGGGGGATGTGAGGAGGAGGAGGGGGGAAGGGGGGGAGAACAAAGTGGGACCTGGAGCAGGGTACTATGTAACATTGTAAGCCCCCTTTATGGACGACTATTTGCATACCTTGGCAAAGAATTTCACTGTGACTTGTCAAA
Organism: Rhinoraja longicauda; assembly: GCF_053455715.1. Lineage (NCBI taxonomy): Eukaryota > Metazoa > Chordata > Chondrichthyes > Rajiformes > Arhynchobatidae > Rhinoraja > Rhinoraja longicauda. The sequence goes on from NC_135990.1 coordinate 2,472,689, forward strand.
TGTGACAACAAAGTATTCAGTTCAATTCAGTTACTCCAGCGTTTTTGTGGCTACCCGATCACACTAGTTCTATGTCCCACATCCTACCCCCAGGGGCAATTGACAGAAGCCAATAACCCACAAACCTGAGATAGACACAAAATGCTGGAGTAACTCAGCGGGACAGGCAGCATCTCTGGAGGGAAGGGATGGGTAATGTTTTGGGTTGAGACAACTCCTCCAGAGATGCTGCCCGAGGCGCTGAGTTACACCAGCATTGTCCGTCTTCAATGTCGGGAGCCACGACCGCCCCGACGTGCAGCGGCAGCGTGTTCGCCCGCCATGAATCGCGGGCCTTGGGTCGGCCCGCTGCGGACCTTTCACCGTCCGACGCGGCCTGGAACGTTGCAACTTCAGTTATTAAAGATGTGATAGCATCACATTTGGAAAGTGGCGAAATCATCGGACAAAGTCAGCATGGATTTACCAAAGGCAAATCATGTCTGACGAATCTTATAGAATTTTTCGAGGATGTAACTAGTAGAGTGGATAAGGGAGAACCAGTCGATGTGTTATATCTGGACTTTCAGAAGGCCTTCGACAAGGTCCCACATAGGAGATTGGTGTACAAACTTAAAGCACACGGTATTGAGGGTTCAGTTTTGAGGTGGATAGAAAATTGGTTGGCGGACAGGAAGCAAAGAGTAGGAATAAACGGGTCCTTTTCGGAATGGCAGGCAGTGACTAGTGGGGTACCGCAAGGCTCAGTGCTGGGACCCCAGTTATTTACAGTGTATATTAATGATTTGGACGAGGGAATTGAATGCAACATCTCTAAGTTTGCGGATGACACGAAGCTGGGTGGCAGTGTTAGCTGCGAGGAGGATGCTAGGAGGCTGCAGAGTGACTTGGATAGATTAGGCGAGTGGGCAAATGCATGGCAGATACAATATAATGTGGATAAATGTGAGGTTATCCACTTTGGCGGCAAGAACAGGAAAGCAGAGTATTACCTGAATGGTGACCGATTGGGAGAAGGGGAGATGCAACGTGACCTGGGTGTCATGGTGCACCAGTCATTGAAAGCAAGCATGCAGGTGCAGCAGGCAGTGAAGAAAGCGAATGGTATGTTGGCATTCATAGCAAGAGGATTTGAGTTTAGGAGCAGGGAGGTTCTGCTGCAGTTGTACAGGGCCTTGGTGAGACCGCACCTGGAGTATTGTGTGCAGTTTTGGTCTCCTAACCTGAGGAAAGACGTTCTTGCCTTAGAGGGAGTACAGAGAAGGTTCACCAGATTAATCCCTGGGATGGCGGGACTTGCATATGAGGAAAGACTGGATAGACTGGGCTTGTACTCGCTGGAATTTAGAAGACTGAGGGGGGATCTTATAGAAACATATAAAATTCTTAAGGGGTTGGAGAGGCTAGATGCGGGAAGATTGTTCCTGATGTTGGGGGAGTCCAGAACCAGGGGTCACAGCTTAAGGATAAGGGGGAAGTCTTTTAGGACCGAGATGAGAAAACATTTCTTCACACAGAGAGTGGTGAGTCTGTGGAATTCTCTGCCACAGAAGGTAGTTGAGGCCAGTTAATTGGCTATATTTAAGAGGGAGTTAGATGTGGCCCTTGTGGCTAAAGGGATCAGGGGGTATGGAGAGAAGGCAGGTACAGGATACTGAGCTGGATGATCAGCCATGATGATATTGAATGGCGGTGCAGGCTCGAAGGGCCGAATGGCCTACTCCTGCACCTATTTTCTATGTTTCTATGTTTCTATGTTTCAACAGCCTGACCGCGGGAGAAGACGGCAGGGGAAGAGAAAATACATTCTGGCCTTCCATCACAGTGAGGAGGGGACTGGAGGAGACTCACTGTGATGGATGTTTCTTTTTTTGGTTTGTGGTTGTGTGTGTAATTGCTTATTTTATTGCTCTTATTGTTGGACTGTGGGTGACGAAATCTCGTCCAAAAGACTTGGGCTTTTTTGGATGACAATAAAGATAATTCTGATTCTGATTCTTTCTTCGATTTAAACCGGCATCTGCAGTTCTTTCCTACACGAACCTGTATTCCTTTGGAGAGTGGGAGGGAACCGGAGAACACGGGGAAAACCTCCAAGGCCGTCAGCAGTCATCAACTTAATAGTTGTCCATTGTTTAATGCAGCCCATTGCTTTTTGTTCTTTGAATGAGGACAGAGTATATGGTGCTGTAAGGCAGCAGCTCTACCGCTGAATCTTTGCGTCACTCCAGGCAGACGATAAATTTCCTCCGGAGAAGGACAGCACGAAACATCTGGGTCCACAACAATCATGCCCCGTGACTGATACTTCTCGTTTCAGATTCACTTGGCTAAGTTTAAACTTTGCTAGTGCTGTGTGTGTGTTTGTACATCATCCTATCCCTTGATAATAGACAATAGACAATAGGTGCAGGAGGAGGCCATTCGGCCCTTCGAGCCAGCACCGCCATTCAATGTGATCATGGCTGATCATTCCCAATCAGTACCCCATTCCTGCCTTCTCCCCATACCTCCTGACTCCGCTATCCTTAAGAGCTCTATCCAGCTCTCTCTTGAATGCATTCAGGGAATTGGCCTCCACTGCCTTCTGAGGCAGAGAATTCCACAGATTCACAAGTCTCTGACTGAAAAAGTTTTTCCTCATGACTGGACAGAGTGTAACCATCTCTCTGCCACTCCCTAGCAATATATATAGTCATATATTTAGGGTTGCCAACTTCCTCACACCCAAATACAGGACAAAGGGTGACGTCACCGCCCCGCGCCCCACGTGACCTCACCCAGCCAGTGGCCACGTGCTCCCGCTCCACTAATGGCGGCTGCCTGTCTGCCTCTTTGTGTCTCTCTTGGGTTCAAACCAACATCTGCAGTTCCTTCCTACACAATATTCATACCGCTGGGGTGTAAGCTGCCCATGTGAAATATAAGGTGCTGTTCCTCCAGTTTGTGTGCTGGTGTATCTCAGTGGGTTCGGCAGCAGCCATTACGCACTGCAATCTACCCTGCCCTGAGCACACAGCCCTTCACAACGTCCTAGGTTCTGCAGTTCCTTGAGTGTAGAGGACACAAATGATCCCTGTGTCATACAGTGATACAGTGTGGAAACAGAGAAACATAGAAAATAGGAATAGGCCATTCGGCCCTTCGAGCCAGCACCGTCATTCAATATAATCATGGCTGATCATCCAAAATGATCAGGCCGTGGGCCCTGCAGACCGCAACATCGGGAGCTCGCAGGTCCCTGGCTGGCGACCGGCGTTCGGGAGCTCCAGCCGTAGCAGCTTCGACCGCCCCAAAGCGCGAGGTTCGATCGACCCGCTCGCAGGACCTCCATCGCCCTGTGTGGCTCGGCCCTGGAACCTTCCATCACCCGGTGGGGGCTCAGGACCTTCATCGCCCTGCGTGGCTCGGCCGCGGCACTTTCCATCACCCGGTGGGGGCTCAGGACCTTCATCGGCCTACTCGGCTCGGCCCTGGGACTTTCCATCGCCCGGCGGGGGCTTCAAAAGTCGGGAGCCTCGATCGCCTCGAGGCAGCAGTTTGACTGCCTGACCGCGGGAAAAGAATGAGGAGGAGATAAGACTTTTCTCTGCCTTCCATCACAGTGAGGGTGTGCCTGGAGCAATCACTGTGATGGTTGTTTGTGTTAAATTGTAATTGTGTGTCTTGTGTTCTTTATTGTTGACTGCCGGACCCTGACGTGAGAGGACGCTGGCGCTGTTTGTTTGCCGCTTCTCCGTCAGGACAAATCTTTTATTTGTTTGTTTGTTTTTATGTCTCATTTGCTCTGTAAAGCGTCTTTGAGTATCTTGAAAAGTGCTATATAAAATAAATGTATTATTATTATTAGTTATTTCACAAAATGCTGGAGTAACTCAGCAGGACAGGCAGCATCTCAGGAGAGAAGGAATGGGTGACGTTTCGGGTCGAGACCCTTCTTCAGGTATATATAAGATCTATAAGATCTTCAGATCTATAAGATCACCACTCATCCTCCTGCGCTCCAAGAAATAGAGTCCCATCTGCTCAACCTCTGCCTGTAGAATCAGAATCAGAATGACCTTTATTGTCATTTAAAAAAAAGTATTTTGGATGAGATTTCGTCACCCACAGTCCAATAAGAGCAGTAAAATAAGCAATTACACACACAACCACAAACCAACACAAAACAAAAAAAGAAACATCCATCACAGTGAGTCTGGACCCTCTAGTCCTGGCAACATCTTTGTAAACAAAATGCTGGAGTAACTCAGCAGGTCAGGCAGCATCTCGGGAGAGATGGAATGGGTGACGTTTTGGGCGTCTCAACCCGAAACGTCACCCATTCCTTCTCTCCTGAGATGCTGCCTGACCTGCTGAGTTACTCCAGCATTTTGTAAATAAATACCTTCGATTTGTACCAGCATCTGAAGTTATCTTCTTATATAACAATAGACAATAGGTGCAGGAGTAGGCCATTCGGCCCTTCGAGCCAGCACCGCCATTCAATGTGATCATGGCTGATCATTCACAATCAGTACCCCGTTCCTGCCTTCTCCCCATACCCTCTGACTCCACTATCCTTAAGAGCTCTATCTAGCTGTCTCTTGAATGCATTCAGAGAATTGGCCTCCACTGCCCTCTGAGGCAGAGAATTCCACAGATTCACAGCTCTCTGACTGAAAAAGTTTTTCCTCGTCTCAGTTCTAAATCTCATCTCTGAACAACATCTTTGTAAATCTCTGCAACTTGTAACTGAGTTTGGTTATTGAAGATGCAGGAGGGGTGGGTGAGGGGGTGGTGATTCTGGTTTGGGGTGGAGTTGAGTTACACAACTCCTGTGCAGGGCAGGAGATGCGGAGCCGCTATTGGAAACTCCTTCAAACTGTTGCCTTTGCAAACCAATGAAAAGTAGCTGAGAACCGTTTCTCCCAGCGTGGTGACACCACCGGCCCCAGGAAAGATTGCAGGAGCTTGCTCCACACACATACACGTTAATTGCACCGAAGGTTTGGACCCTGTGGCTGTGTTGTGTTGTGTGGGGTTCCTGCTAAGCCTGAGTTGGCTTGGCGTTTGCAGGCTTGGCTTGGCTTGGCTTGTAGCGCCCAGAGTCGGGGGAGACCACAGCCAGACTCCCCTCTACCCCGGCCACGCCTCGCAGGGTAAGGTCCACATTAACGCTGAAATGCTCTACAAAACTGGGACGAGAAGGGAGGGGAGGGCTGACGGAAACGGTGGGTCACAAAGAGGAAGTCTGGTGAATCCAAACTGAAGATATTTCACAATTGCATCTTAAAATGCAATCACATCTCGCCTTTGAGTGAGTGAGTGAGTGGGTGAGTGAGTGGGTGAGCAGTCTTTCCAATCTCCAGTTTTAACTTTAGTTTCTTCTCTAGGTACAAAGCACTTGACTCTCCCCTGACCCAGGCTCACACTTCCTTTGTGTTGGAAGCAGCTGCAGACATTGCTGGTTTAAACAGTGGACACAAAAAGCTGGAGTAACTCAGCGGGACAGACAACATCTCTGGAGAGAAGGCAGAGGTAATGTTTCGGGTCCAGACCCCTTCCTCGTTTTAACTGTCTTGTTCCAAGTGGGTTTATTCACAAAATGCTGGAGTAACTCAGCAAATCGATTTGTACCAGCATCTGCAGTTATTTTCTTATACTACTTGTTCCAAGTGGGGATTGTTTCTGGAACTACTAAAGAACTGTTCTGCTGTGTGCCAGCAAAACTATTTCACCCCGAAATGTGTATGGGTTGGGACAAATTATCAGCTTCAAACACTCAGGATTGTTTGTACCTGCCCCCTGGGTTACTTTGTCTTTAACAACACGAGCAGATCAATAGACAATAGACGCCCCATGACTGATACTTCTCATTTCAGATTCACTTAGCTAAGTTTAAACTTTGCTAGTGCTGTTTTTACATCATCCTATCCCTTGATAATAGACAATAGGTGCAGGAGTAGGCCATTCGGCCCTTCGAGCCTGTACGCACCGCCATTCAATGTGATCATGGCTGATCATTCTCAATCAGTACCCCGTTCCTGCCTTCTCCCCCATACCCCCTGACTCCGCTATCCTTAAGAGCTCTATCTAGCTCTCTCTTGAATGCATTCAGAGAATTGGCCTCCACTGCCTTCTGAGGCAGAGAATTCCACAGATTCACAACTCTCGCTCAACCCTTCAAACATGTTCTGTATTCTTTGAAAGTGTTGGCACATCCCTAGCCACCGTTATAACTCCTTTGATATCAAAAATCTCGCCGAGCCATAACTTGTAATTTTACAAGACATTATTGGTGAGGCCACATTTAAAGTGTTATACATAAATGCAAAAATGCTGGAGTAACACAGTGGGACAGGCAGCATCTCTGGAGGGAAGGAACTGTAATCCATTCCTTCTCTCCAGAGATGCTGCCTGTCCCGCTGAGTTACTCCAGCACTTTGTGTCTACTGTGTAAACCAGCATCTGCAGTTCCTCCCTACACATTTAGAGTATTGTGTTCAGTTTTCTTCACCCTGTTATAGGAAAGATGTTAAGCTGGAAAGGGTGCAGAGAAGATTTATCAGGATGTTGCCTGGACCTGGGGGCCTGAGCTTTCTGGAGAGGTTGAGCAGGCTGGGACTCTATTCCTTGGAGTGCAGGATGAGGGGTAATCTTATAGATAGGGTAATTGCACAGAGCCCTTTGTTTAAGCTAGGGCAGTCAAGGTTTAAGGTGAGAGGGAAAAGATTTAATAGGAACCTGAGGGGCAACGTTTCTTAAGCTTAGGGTGGTGGGTGTTTGGAACGAGCTGCAGGAGGAGGCAAATGTGGCAGGTACTATCACAATGATTTTAAAAACTTGGGAGAGGAACATGGATAGGAAAGTTTTAGAAAGGTATATGGGCCAAACGCAGCCAGGTGGGACTAGTGTAGATGGGGCATGTTGGTCGGCATATGCCTCACAGTCCCAGAGATCTAGGTTTGATCCTGATCGCGGGTACTGTCTGTGTAGAGTTTCCACGTTCTCCCTGTGACCGCTGGGTTTTGTCCGGGTGCTCCGGTTTCCTCCTACAACCCAAAGAGGTGTAGGTTAATTGGCCCTCTGTAAATTGCCCCCTAGTGTGCCGGGAGTGGTTGAGAAACTGGGATACCATAGAACTAGTGTGGACGGGCGATCGTTGGGCGGTGTGGATTCGGTGGGCCGAAGGGCCTGTTTCCATGCTGACCTTTCAATCCATCAATTTGCCGTGGAGCTGCGTGACCCCTCGACAACAAGGCACATTAAAGACCAGCAGTAGAGTGGGAGGAGAACTTCTTCAACAGTTCAACAACAGAGCTTTATTTGTCATTCGGTACCAAGGTACCGAACGAAACTACATAGCAGTCACACAACAAAAAAAAGAACACAAGACACATGACCCCAACACAAACGTCCATCACAGTGACTCCAAACACCCCTTCACTGTGATGGAGGCAACAAAACTTCCACTCTCTTCCCCACGCCCACGGACAGACAGCTCGTCCCCGACCGACCCGCACAGTCCCCGCAAGGGGATGGAAGTCCCCGCGGCCGAGCCGCACCAGGCGCTGAAACGTCCCGCGGCCGAGCCGGGCGATGTTAGGTCCCGCGGCCGAGTCGCACCGGGCGCTGAAACGTCCCGCGGCCGAGCCGGGCGATGGAAGTCCCCGCGGCCGAGTCTCACCGGGCGCTGAAACTGCTCTTCCTAGCCAGGCGCTGAGGGGATTTTTTAGATTTTTTTTTAGATCCCCAGCGATCCCCGCACATTAACACTATCCTACACACACTAGGGACAATGTTTACATTTGCCCAGCCAATTAACCTACAAACCTGTACGTCTTTGGAGTGTGGGAGGAAACCGAAGATCTCGGAGAAAACCCACGCAGGTCACGGGGAGAACGTACAAACTCCGTACAGACGGCGCCCGTAAGTCAGGATCGAACCTGAGTCTCTGGCGCTGCATTCGCTGTAAGGCAGCAACTCTACCGCTGCGCCACCATGCCACCCGTAAGGGGTAGGCCATTTAGAACTGAGATGAGGAAAAACTTTTTCAGTCAGAGAGTTGTGAATCTGTGGAATTGTCTGCCTCAGAAGGCAGCGGAGGCCAATTCTCTGAATGGATTCAAGAGAGAGCTGGATAGAGCTCTTAAGGATAGCGGAGTCAGGGGGTATGGGGAGAAGGCAGGAACGGGGTACTGATTGAGAATGATCAGCCATGATCACATTGAATGGCGGTGCTGGCTCGAAGGGCCGAATGACCTCCTCCTGCACCTATTGTCTATCGTACAATATTCACAGGGGAGCAGCAGTGTAATTGGTGTAAAAGTAATTAATGTTCCCCAGTGTGCAAGAGGATGAGTGTACGATGCTTGCAAGGAAAGAGCTGGCAAGAAAGTGGAAAAGCTTTCCTTGTTGACCTAAGCTACCTTCGTCAATCAGACTTGTGTTAAAGTCTTCACGAGGCTTCAGTGGCACCTGGCTCTGTGACGGGAAGTTAACCATTTGTCAGAATTTTTCCCTCCGTGTATCGCCAATCCTCAATTGCGACGTGCGTAATTGTGAATAACAGAGTCCATGTGCGAGGCTGTGGCCCACCCAAAAGTCTCCGCCAACTGACCTACTTTAGGTTCCGGCTAGGAAGAGCAGTTTTAAAACTCGCATTCTCCTTTCAAAACCTCTTCCCCGCCCCTATTTCTCATAATCATTTATGTTTGCACGTTGTGTAGGAAAGAAGTGCAGATGCTGGTTTAAATCGAAGGTAGACACAAAACGCTGGAGTAACTCAGCGGGTCGGGCAGCATCACTGGAGGGAAGCAATGGGTGACGTTTCGGGTCGAGACCCTTCTTGAGACTGATGTGTTTGCACATTGATCAGACAGGTTCTCATCTCTGACTGGTATCAGTAAAGCAGACAGCTTTCTAGGCCAACTGGTAGTCTTGCGATCAGTGCCAATGACTATATAAGTTGTAGGAGCAGAATGAGGCCATTTGGCCCATCAAGGACGGCACGGTGGCGCAGCGGTAGAGTTGCTGCCTCACAGCGCCAGTTGTAGGAGCAGAATGAGGCCATTTGGCCCATCAAGGACGGCACGGTGGCGCAGCGGTAGAGTTGCTGCCTCACAGCGCCGGAGACCCGGGTTCGATCCTGACTACGGGTGCTGCCTGTACGGAGTTTGTACGTTCTGCCCCTGACCGCGTGGGTTTCCTCCGGGTGCTCCGGTTTCCTCCCACATTCCAAAGGCGTACAGGTTTGTAGGATAATAGGCTTGGTAAAATTGTAAATTGTCCCTAGTCTGTGTAGGTTGGTGTTTGTGTGCAGAGCCCCAGCAATTGAATATTATTTTAGGGGATAAAAGCACTGGTATTGCTACAGAATCTCCTGCAAAATAATAGTTCTGTTCAGTTTAGTTTATTGTCACGTGTACCGAGGTACAGTGAACAGCTTTTGTTGCGTGCTAACCAGTCAGCAGAAAGACAATACATGATTACAGTCGAGCCGTTCACAGTGTATAGAGAGATTCAAGAGTGTGGAATGATTGTAATACGAGTTTGTAGATCTGATCCTGAAACTAGCACACAAATAGACGCCTGGGTTGGGCGCCATCTTGGAAGGTGGACACCATTAGACACCACCTTTTGTTTCAAAGCTTTTCTGAATGTACCGAGACATCGCCGTGCGATCATTTATCTTGGCAAAGAATTATGAATTCACAAGGTAAATTTCTCTAGCTGCTACTGATTACATGCAGGCTGTCTGATTTTTAGCAGATTAAAGATTAACAGGTAAACAAACAGTACAGTTAACCACTTGATGTTTTAATCAGTATCTAAACTCGCCTATTTATTCACAAAATGCTGGAGTAACACAGCAGGTCAGGCAGCATCTCTGGAGAGAAGGAATGGGTGACGTTTCGGGTCGAGATCCTTCTTCGGTTCTAGACCCAAAATGTCTGAAGAAGGGTCTCGACCCGAAACGTCGCCCATTCCTTCTCTCCTGAGATGCTGCCTGACCTGCTGAGTTACTCCAGCTTTTTGTGAATAATACCTTCGATTTGAACCAGCATCTGCAGTTACTTTCTTATCCAAACTAGCCAACGGTCAACATGGATAGACACAAAATGCTGGAGTAACTCAGCGGGACAGGCAGCATCTCTGGAGAGAAGGAATGGGTGACGTTTCAGGTCGAGACCCTTCTTCGTTTCTCGAACCAAAACATCTTCCATTCCTTCTCTCCAGAGATGCTGCCTGTCCCGCTGAGTTACTCCAGCATTTTGTGTCTATCTTCCAATTTCTTTACTGTATCTGAGGCATAAAAAAGCAAGGCCATAAACCCTGGCGCCAGTTGTGGTTTGGTGAGGAATTGACCTCAGTTGACTTGCGTTCCCCGTCTGAGGTTATACCTTCCTACATACTGGTCGGTATGGGTTCAGATTAACGACGGGATGTGATCTCATTCTGTTATTTTTACAACTTGCGTCTGGAAAAAAAAGCTGCCTGTTTCTTGAGAATCCAATATTGCCTCTCCTTCCTCACATGCTTTCAAAAAATAATTGCATTGCAGAGTTGTTGGTAGGATGAAAAATTGTTGCTTTGAAGAAAGGTGAAGAGTGGCACGGTGGCGCAGTGGTAGAGTTGCTGCCTCACAGCACCAGGGACCTGGGTTCGATCTCGACTACGGGTGCTGTCTGAGTGGAGTTTGTACGTTCTCCCCGTGACCTGCGTGTGTTTTCTCTGAGATCTTCGGTTTCCTCCCACACTCCAGGTTTGGAGTTTAATTGGCTTGGTATGAATGTAAATTGTCCCCAGTGTGTGTAGGGTAGTGTTGGTGTTCTTGGATCGCTGGTTGGTGCGGACCTGGTGGGCTGAAGGGCCTGTTTCTGTGCTGTATCTCTAAACTAAAGTTGTTTCCTTGCAACTTCCTCTTTGCTCTATCGTTGATACTTCAGTTTGAACTGATTATAACTATGTGTGGTATATTTGACCTGCTTGGCTTGCATGCAAAACAAAGCTTTCACTGTAGATAGACCCACAGAGCTGGAGTAACTCAGCGGGTCATGCAGCATCTCTGGAGAGGAATGGGTGATGTTTTGGGTCAAGACCCTTCTCGCCCATTCCTTCTCTCCAGAGATGCTGCCTGTCCCGCTGAGTTACTCCAGCTTTTTGTGTCTATCTTCAGTTTAAACCAGCATCTGCAGTTCCTTCCTACACAAAGCTTTTCACTGTATCTCGGTACACGTGACCATAATGAATCTGAACCAATGGTGGAGACTTGATTGAGGTGTGTAAGATTATGAGAGGAATCTTCCAACTTCTTTATGTGTACGAAGGAACTGCACACAATGGTGTACACCGAAGACAGATACTAAATTCAGACTGACGAAGGGTCTCGACCCGAAATGTCACCATTCCTTCGATCCAGAGATGCTGCAAGTCCCGCTGAGTTGCTCCAGCATTTTGTGTCGATCTTCCAATTTCTTTACTGTATCTGAGGCATTAAAAACCAAGGCCATAAACCCTGGTGCCAGTTGTGGTTTGGTGCAGAATTGACCTCAGTTGTACTTGCTTGCCTTGTCTGATTTTAATACACACTTCTTCCACGGCTGGAGTTTACATTATACTGGTTGACTGAACATTTTCTGACCATTACTGCAGATGTTCTTGGATTCTCCCAGGGAATAGGGTAATATTCTTTTAAGTATCTTTCTGTAAACACAGAATGCTCATTTCCTCCATTAAATTTCCACTGGAACCTCCGTCTGCAATCTATCTCGACAATCTGCTGAGCTGTTTATAGGGAGGGTCAACTGGCTCAGATGTATTGATTTGCGACATAGTTAATGTACATGCTTTGTTAGTTTGTACACACACACACACACACACACACACTCACACACACACACACACACACACACACACACACACACACACACACACACACACACACACACACACACACACACACACACACACACACACGTCCTTTGCTACATGAGTTACAAGATGGGGAACAGGAATTTGAGTCTTAGATGATTACAGTGTTGGAACATTGAATGTAGAACAGCTGAAGACGGACACAAAAAGCTGGAAAGTAACTCAGTGGGCCAGGCAGCATCTCTGGAGGACAGACACAAAAAGCTGGAGTAAGTCAGCAGGACAGGCAGCATCTCTGGAGAGAAGGAATGGGTGATGTTTCGGGTCGAGACCCTTCTTCAGGGCGGTAGAACAGCCCTCTGGCCCGCTCCAGACAGCAGGAGTACGTGCTGAGGGACACACTGAAGCTTGGTGCAGCCAACGCCAAGGCTCTGTGGGGGAGGACCACAGTCTAGGGTCCTTCCGCTGCTGGACATGGGGGGCAGGGTGTGGTGGAGAGAGACGCCCCTCAAACAAGGGAAGGGATACCACCCCAGGGGGCCACATGGGTGGCATGGGAGCTTGGTATAGGGATATGTCTAAACGCTACCCAATTCGGCGCTGATGAATGCATGTAGAGCCGCAAAACGTTATTGTTTTGTGTATATTTTAAATTGTGGATCATTTAATTTGATTAAATTGTCCCTAGTGTGGGCAGGGTAGTGTTAATGTGCCAGGATTGCTGGTTGGCACAGGCTCGGTGGGCCGAAGGGCCTGTTTCCGCGCTGCATCTCTAAACTAAAGTCCTGTAATGCTTGTACGTGAACTCGTGACTCTTAGAAACATAGAAAATAGGTGCAGGAGTAGGCCATTCGGCCCTTCGAGCCTGCACCGCCATTCAATATGATCATGGCTGATCATCCAACTCAGTATCCCGTACCTGCCTTCTCTCCATACCCCCTGATCCCTTTAGCCACAAGGGCCACATCTAACTCCCTCTTAAATATAGCCAATGAACTGGCCTCAACTACCTTCTGTGGCAGAGAATTCCACAGACTCACCACTCTCTGTGTGAAAAAAAACGTTCTCATCTCGGTCCTAATAGACTCCCCCCTTATCCTTAAACTGTGACCCCTTGTTCTGGACTTCCCCAACATCGGGAACAATCTTCCTGCATCTAGCCTCTTGTACTCAATGCCTGCACAATGAAGGCAAAAACAACATAAGACTTCTTTACCACTCTCTCTACTAGTGTGGCCACTTTCAGAGAGCTGGTGAGTTTTTTTAGCCAAGGGCATTGAGCAAGTACTTTCATTTATAGAGCACATTCGATCTCTGTGGATTCTCCAAAGTATTTTTGACCAGTTGGTTACTTTTAGAATTGTTCTTACTGATCTGAAGGCAAGACTGTTGGCACAGTGGTTAAATCACACGACGCGTACTCCTGAGGTTTAAGTAAAGAATCCAAAGGCATGAGTTCAAATCCCACCTTGGAAACTGTGGAATTTTAAAAGTGATCGTAATCTGAAATTTGGGAATCAACAACCAGTCACTGAGAGACATAAGAAAATAACTCAGATGCTGGTACAAATCGAAGGTATTTATTCACAAAATGCTGGATTAATTCAGCATCTCGGGCGAGAAGGAATGGGTGACGTTTCGGGTCGAGACCCTTCTTCAGACTGATGTCGGGGGGGGCGGGACAAAGGAAGGATATCATATATCATATATATACAGCCGGAAACAGGCCTTTTCGGCCCTCCAAGTCCGTGCCGCCCAGCGATCCCCGTACATTAACACTATCCTACACCCACTAGGGACAATTTTTTTATTTTTTTTACATTTACCCAGCCAATTAACCTACATACCTGTACGTCTTTGGAGACGTATAGGTGGAGACAGGTGGAGACAGGAAGATAGAGGGAGATCTGGGAAGGGGGAGGGGAAGAGAGGGACAGTGGAACTATCTAAAGTTGGAGAAGTCGATGTTCATACCACTGGGCTGCAAGCTGCCCAGGCGAAATATGAGGTGCTGTTCCTCCAATTTGCGGTGGGCCTCACTATGGCACTGGAGGAGGCCCATGACAGAAAGGTCAGACTGGGAGTGGGAGGGGGAGTTGAAGTGCTAGGCCACCGGGAGATCAGTTTGGTCAATGCGGACCGAGCGCAGGTGTTGAGAGAGGTCAGCACAGTGGCAGAGTTGCTGCCTCACAGCGCCAGAGACCCAGGGTTGATTCTGACTACGTGTGCTGTCTGTACGGAGTTTGTACGTTCTCTCCGTGACCCGCGTGGGCTTTTTCTGAGATCTTCGGTTTCCTCCCACGCTCCAAAGACGTGCAGGTTTGTAGGTTAATGGGCTTGGTATAAATGTAAATTGTCCCTAGTGGGTGTAGGATAGTGTTAGTGTGTGGGGATCGCTGGTCGGTGCAGACTCGGTGGGCCGAAGGGCCTGTTTCCATGCTGTACCTCTAAACTAAACTAAAGTTGTCTCCTTGCAACTTTGCTCTATCTTTGATACTTCAGTTTGAAGGTCGTAGGTAGGTAGGAACTACAAGGAAATAGTGAGATTGCCTCACCTTTACCTGGATCTCCTGCTGACACTAGTTGAACCTTGCAGGCAGCATCTCATTGAGTCGCGTGTAGGAAAGAACTGCAGATGCTGGATCAAATCGAAGGTAGACACAAAATGCTGGAGTAACTCAGCGGGACAGGCAGCATCTCTGGAGAGAAGGAATGGGTGACGTTTCGGGTCGAGACCCTTCTTCAGCCTGAAGAATTCATTGTCGGCTTTAGTTTCCATCATTTTGATTTTCACGTCTTTGGAAGTTAGATTGCTCAGGGTTCAGTTAATTGGCATCGATAGAGTGCATGTGGAGAGGATGTTGGCAATTGTGATAGAGTCTAGGATTATGTGTAGGAAGGAACTGCAGATGCTGGTTCAACCTGTAACATCACCCATATCTGTCCAGAGATGCAGACTGTCCCGCTCAGTTACTCAAGCATTGTGTGTCTACCTTCTCATTAGGTCATGACTCACACATTCCACATAGCTTTCCCCACCAGCTGACATCTGCGTGTTATATTGGTTGTAACTTGTTCTAAGGGGTCGTTATGTCTGTGTGCCTTGTGCTCAAATAGATTTGCACTTTGTCGGGAGTGTCTGGAGAGAAATTACAGCGCAGTATTTGGATCGTGTCTTTGGAAACATGAACCAAGAGAATGCACGCACAGAACCTGTGCCCTGTTCCAAGAGCTTCTTCAGATTCATGATCTGACTACACCAAGCCCCTCCTCCCCCTTCTCCCCCTCTCTCCCCTCTCCTCTCCCCTCTCCTCTCCCCTCTCTCTCCCCCCTCTCTCCCCTCTCCTCTCCCCTCTCTCTCCCCCCCTCTCTCCCCCCTCTCTCCCCCCCTCTCTCCCCCCCTCTCTCCCCCCCTCTCTCCCCCCCTCTCTCCCCCCCTCTCTCCCCCCCTCTCTCCCCCCCTCTCTCCCCCCCTCTCTCCCCCCTCTCTCCCCCCTCTCTCCCCCCTCTCTCCCCCCTCTCTCCCCCCCTCTCTCCCCCCCTCTCTCCCCCCTCTCTCCCCCCCTCTCTCCCCCCCTCTCTCCCCCCCTCTCTCCCCCCCTCTCTCCCCCCCTCTCTCCCCCCCTCTCTCCCCCCCTCTCTCCCCCCCTCTCTCCCCCCCTCTCTCCCCCCTCTCTCCCCCCCTCTCTCCCCCCCTCTCTCCCCCCTCTCTCCCCCCCTCTCTCCCCCCCTCTCTCCCCCCCTCTCTCCCCCCCTCTCTCCCCCCCTCTCTCCCCCCTCTCTCCCCCCCTCTATCCCCCCCTCTCTCCCCTCCTCTCTCCCCCCCTCTCTCCCCCCCTCTCTCCCCCCCCCTCTCTCCCCCCCTCTCTCCCCCCCTCTCTCCCCCCCTCTCTCCCCCCCTCTCTCCCCCCCTCTCTCCCCCCCTCTCTCCCCCCCTCTCTCCCCCCCTCTCTCCCCCCCTCTCTCCCCCCCTCTCTCCCCCCTCTCTCCCCCCCTCTCTCCCCCCCTCTCTCCCCCCCTCTCTTCCCCCCTCTCTCCCCCTCTCTCCCCCCCCTCTCTCCCCCCCTCTCTCCCCCCCTCTCTCCCCCCCTCTCTCCCCCCCTCTCTCCCCCCCTCTCTCCCCCCTCTCTCCCCCCCTCTCTCCCCCCCTCTCTCCCCCCCTCTCTCCCCCCCTCTCTCCCCCCCTCTCTCCCCCCCTCTCTCCCCCCCTCTCTCCCCCCCTCTCTCCCCCCCTCTCTCCCCCCCTCTCTCCCCCCCTCTCTCCCCCCCTCTCTCCCCCCCTCTCTCCCCCCCTCTCTCCCCCCCTCTCTCCCCCCCTCTCTCCCCCCCTCTCTCCCCCCCTCTCTCCCCCCTCTCTCCCCCCCTCTCTCCCCCCCTCTCTCCCCCCCTCTCTCCCCCCCTCTCTCCCCCCCTCTCTCCCCCCCTCTCTCCCCCCCTCTCTCCCCCCCTCTCTCCCCCCCTCTCTCCCCCCCTCTCTCCCCCCCTCTCTCCCCCCCTCTCTCCCCCCCTCTCTCCCCCCCTCTCTCTCCCCCCTCTCTCTCTCCCCCCCTCTCTCCCCCCCCCTCCAGCATTTGTGATACCTAGTGTTAATTAGCTGTTTAATTTAGTTTAGAGATACAGCACGGAAACAGGCCCTTCGGCCCACCAGGCCCGCGCTGACCTGCGATCCCCGCACATTAACACTATCCTACACACACTGGGCACAATTTACAATTATACCAAGCCGATTAACCTACAAACCTGTACATAGGAGCAAACCGAAGATCTCGGAGAAAACCCACGCAGGTCACGGGGAGAACGTACAAACTCCATACAGATAGCACCTGCAGTCGGTATCGAACCTGGGTCTCCGGCGCTGCAAGGACTGTGAGGCAGCAACTCTACCATCCTTTGTGTGAAAAGTTTCCTGTCAGATTCCTATTAAATCTTTTCCCCTTCACCTTAAATCTGGTCCTCGATTCGCCTACTCCGTCCGGGCAAGAGACTTTGTGCATCTACCAGATCTATTCCTCTCATGAAGGCAGTGGAGGCCAATTCTCTGGATTGTTTCAAGAGAGAGTTAGATAGATCTCAATGATAGCGGAGTCAGGGGGTATGGGGAGAGGGCAGGAACGGGGTACTGATTGTGGATGATCAGTCATGAATGACAGTGCTGGCTCATAGGGCTGAATGGCCTACTCCTGCACCTATTGTTTATAATTTTATACATCTCACCAGATCATATGTGGTGTGTGATACTGCTGTAATAAATGGTGTGTTTACTGTTTTTTCCCCACAGTCTTGGTCAGAAGGCTGTGGAGGCCAAGTCAGGGGGCTAATGGCCCAATTCTACCCCTATCACTGGATGGATACGGATTATGTGTGGGTAGATAAGAGATGGCTTTGGCACCATGTTCAGCATAGACATTGGAAGACTAGACATAGACATTGGTGTTCTTGTGCTGTAGTCTTCCATTGTCTATGTTCTAAGACAGAATAATTGGCTGTGTAAACTGCCCTTAGTGTTGCAACGTGCTGAGTTGCGATTTGTGGAGGAGGTAATGAGGGAGTGGGTCTGTTTTGTCCTCTGCGTGTTTCTAATATACATTCCTCTTTGAGGTGCAGAAATACAGCAGGAAAGTGGTCTAACTGTAGAATGTAGGCGAAATTACAAAGAAAGATGTATTGGGAAATATCATATAAAGTTGCCAGGAAGCCTGAGGATTGGGAGTATTTTAGAATTCAAAGAATCTTTCCACTAAATTAGTAAAGAAAGGTAAAGATAGAATGGTGGCGCAGCGGTAGAGTTGCTGCCTTACAGCGAATGCAGCGCCAGAGACCCGGGTTCTATCCCGACTACGGGCGCCGTCTGTACGGAGTTTGTACGTTCTCCCCGTGACCTGCGTGGGTTTTCTCTGAGATCTTCGGTTTCCTCCCACACTCCAAAGACGTACAGGTTTGTAGGTCAATTGGCTTGGTATAAATGTAAATTGTCCCTAGAGTGTGTCGGATTGTGTTACTGTGCGAGGATCGCTGGTCGGTGTGGAATCGGTGGGCCGAAGGGCCTGTTTCCGCACTGTATCTCTGAACTACACTAAATACTCTGTGCTGAAGATCGACACAAACTGCTGGAGGAACTGAGCTGGTCAGGCAGCATCTCTGGAGAGAAGGAATGGGTGGTGTTTTGGGTCGAGACCCTTTTCCTTTTCTTCGGTTTAAACCAGCATCTGCAGTTCTTTTCTGACGCAAATACTTTGTGCCTGTCTCTGTAGAAGCAGCTGCCAAAAAAACTCCCTGACACAGGGGAAAAACCAAGAGTGCAGTGCAAAGGAGTCCAAATAATAAGTATTCGTCAGGATTTATTACGAGAGAAATTAATAAATGTGAAAATTGTCAAATCAAATGATCTGATGATGAGAAACTTTTTGTCTTTTCCACTTGTCAGCGGTAGAGTTGTTGCCTCACAGGGCCCCAGACCCGACTTTGATCCTGACTACGGCTGCTGTAACATATTTTGGGGGGAATCCAGAAATGAAGGCACAGCCTTCCTTTCATTCCATGAGTTCTTGCTCTCAGTTAGTTCTGTATTTTGTCTCTGCGTGCGCCTTCATCGCTGCCTGCTGGAACACAGTAAGATACTTTGGACTGAGTGCGAGTTTTATGGAAACACTGGAACAACTGGAGAATATTGGCGAGCGAGAAAATGCTCTCTTCAATCAGATATTCCTAAGTATGAAAGCAGATGTTCATACTGTACATGTGGCACTGAGGCAAGATCACTACAGTGGTCAAGTAGACTTCCATGGTCTTTATTCACAAAATGCTGGAGTAACTCAGCAGGTCAGGCAGCATCTTGGGAGAGAAGGAATGGGTGACGTTTCGGGTCGAGACCCTTCTTCAGACCGGTCTGAAGAAGGGTCTCGACCCGAAACGTCACCCATTCCTTCTCTCCCGAGATGCTGCCTGACCTGCTGAGTTACTCCAGCATTTTGTGAATAAATACCTTCGATTTGTACCAACATCTGCAGTTATCTTCTTAGACTTCCATGGTCTCCAGTTTAGTTTAGTTTAGAGATACAGCTCGGAAACAGGCCCTTCGGCCCACCGGGTCCGTGCCGATCAGCGACCCCCGCATATTAACACTATCCTACACACACTAGGGACAATTTGTTTTTACATTTACCAAGCCAATTTCTCTACATACCTGTAGTAGAGAACCTTTGGAGCGTGGGAGGAAACCGAAGATCTCAGAGAAACCCCACGCAGTTATATAGAAACATAGAAAATAGGTGCAGGAGGAGTCAATGTGCAAACTCTGTACAGACAGCACCCGTAGTCGGGATCGAACCCGGGTCTCTGGCGCTGCATTCGCTGGAAGGCAGCAACTCTACCGCTGCGCCACCGTGCTGCCCTGTTGTTGCCAGCAGTGATATCTCCCTTTCACCAGGTCAACATTCCTCGCCGTTGATCTGTTTTCCTGTTTTCCTGGCAAGGCCACCGGGAGAAATCCCTGCCTTTCTTTCATTTGGGGAGTGTTGTAGAGCAGAGAGATCGAGGGGTGCAGATTAAACATGTAGAAAGCAACTGCAGGTGCTAATTTGTACCAAAGACAGACACAAAGTGCTGGAGTAACTCAGCAGGTAAGGCAGCATCTCGGGAGGAAAAGGACCGGTGATGTATGGGGGTTCGAAGAAGGATTCTGACTTGTAGAGTCACCCTTTCCTTTTCCCCAGAGATGCTGCCTGACCCGCTGAGTTACTCCAGCACTTTGTCTCTATCTTCGGTATAAACTAGCATCTGCAGTTCCTTTCTACAGGTATAAACATAATTCTATGTTAAGCTGATTTAAACCTTGAACCACTGGCAACTCATGCATGTTAATTTCTGTACTTGCATCGAGAACGATAGGTTAAAGGCAGGCATGGATTCAATGGGCCAAAGGGCCTTTTCTCAAGCTGTGTCTCCAAACTAAAACCTCTCAGCGCCGGAGACCCGCGATCGACCCTAACCACGGGTGCTGTCAGTACGGAGTTTGCACGTTCTCCCCGTGACCTGCGTGGGTTTTCTCCGAGATCTTTGGTTTCCTCCCACACCGAAGTGTAATTGGCTTGGTGTAATTATAAATTGTCACTAGTGTGTGTAGGATGGTGTAAGTGTGCGGGGGTTGCTGGTCGGTGCGGACTTGATGGGCCGAAGGGCCTGTTTCTGCGCTGTATCTCTAAACTAAACTAAGCAGGTAGACACAAGATGCTGGAGCAACTCAGCTGGTCAGGCAGCATCTCTGGAGAGAAGGAATGGGTGACGTTTTGGGTCGAGACCCTTCTTCAGAACATTCTTCTGTTTAAAGAAGGGTCTCAACCCGAAACGTCACCCTTCTCTCTCGGCAGAGATGCTGCCTGACCCGCTGAGTTACTCCAGCATTTTGTGTCTATCTAAGGGTTACTTGAAGTTAGAGAAATCAATGTTTGTACGACTGGATTGTAAGCAGCCATAGGAAGAAGTTTGTCATTATCTGTCAGATCCTTCCTTTCAGAGGTGTGAGCCGTTAGACTGATGCTGCGTTCAATATCCTGTCCCTGTGCTGCTCAGGAGCGAGGCCTGGCCTGTGATCAGGGTCACAGATGGAGGAAATAGTGCCCTCAGGCCCACTTCCATCTATTGTTACGTTCGAGGTTGAGCATTGCCAGATGTTCCCTAAGTTGAGCTCAGGGCAGGGTTGCCAACTATCTCACTCCCAAATACGGGACAGGGTGACGTCACCGCCCCGCGCCCCACGTGACCTCACCCAGCCAGCGGCCACGTGCTCCCGCTCCAACAATGGCGGCCGCCCGGCCCGAGAGGCGGGTGGCTACGAAACCTGCGTTAGGTGGCGCCCTGGCCTCCGGACCTAGACTGTCCGGAGCTAAAATGTCGGAAACCTAGAGTGTTGTGACCTAAACTGTCTAGGTCCTAATACGGGACAAGGGCGGTCCCGTACGGAACAAACCAATTCAGCCCAAAATACGGGATGTCCCGGCTAATACGGGACGGTTGGCAACCTTAGCTCAGGGTGGCATTTCATTCGGCTTAACTATGTTAAAGATGACTTTTATTGAATCTGTTGCTAGGATGTCGGGGCTGTCTTTGTTTTAGTTTAGTTTCATCCAGAGATACAGCGTGGAAATAGTTCCTTCGGCCCACCGAGTCCACGCCGGACAACAATCACCCGTTCACACTAGTTCTGTCCTACACACACCAGGGAAGATTTTACAGAGGCCAGTCAACCTACAAACTGGAGCAACTTCGGAAACCCACTCCGTCACAGGGAGAACGTGTAAACTCCGCACAGACAGCACCCGTTGTGAGGATCATAGAAACATAGAAAATAGGTGCAGGAGCCTGCTCCGCCATTCAATGTGATCATGGCTGATCATCTAACTCAGTATCCCGTACCTGCCTTCTCTCCATACCCCCTGATCCCTTTAGCCACAAGGGCCACATCTAACTCCCTCTTAAATATAGCCAATGAACTGGCCTCAACTACCTTCTGTGGCAGAGAATTCCACAGATTCACCACTCTCTGTGTGAAAAAAAACGTTCTCATCTCGGTCCTAAAAGACTTCCCCCTTATCCTTAAACTGTGACCCCTTGTTCTGGACTTCCCCAACATCGGGAACAATCTTCCTGCATCTAGCCTGTCCAACCCCTTAAGAATTTTGTAAGTTTCTATAAGATCCCCCCTCAATCTTCTAAATTCCAGCGAGTACAAGCCGAGTCTATCCAGTCTTTCTTCATATGAAAGTCCTGCCATCCCAGGAATCAATCTGGTGAACCTTCTCTGTACTCCCTCTATGGCAAGGATTTTTTTCCTCGTTTGTTTCCTTGAACCTGGGTCTCTGGCTCTGTGAGGCAGCAACTCTTTCAGCTGTGCTACTGTGTTACCCTATCTGTTTAGGTATTCATGCAACTTGCGGAACGGAATTGGATCTGATAATACTATTCATAAATGTAATCTAGCCAGACTCAAGTACAGCAGATAGCTCAAAGGAGAAGAAACAGAGTGCCTTCTGTACGTATATTCTGTATAGGTCTCTGCAAAAAAGTGCTGAGGAGTAGCACTAGCAGATGTTTCCTCATAGACCAGGGGCAGCAGGGTCTATTTGAAGAAAGCCAATGGAATGTTGGCCTTCATAACAAGAGGAGTTGAGTATAGGAGCAAAGAGGTCCTTCTGCAGTTGTACAGGGCCCTAGTGAGACCACACCTGGAGTACTGTGTGCAGTTTTGGTCTCCAAATTTGAGGAAGGACATTCTTGCTATTGAGGGCGTGCAGCGTAGGTTTTGCTAGGTTAATTCCCGGAATGGCGGGACTGTCATATGTTGAAAGACTGGAGCGGCTAGGCTTGTATACACAGGAATTTAGAAGGATGAGAGGAGATCTTATCGAAACATATAAGATTATATGGCAATGGGGACATGGGGGGCCGGCCGGAGGCCGTGTCAATTGACCGCCTGAAGCCGGCCCACTTAGACATCGACCAACCGGTGCGGGTGGCCCAGCCTCGGCCACGAGGTCGCCCCCCTTTGCGGGTCCCACCGCCTGTCTCTCCAACTGTGCCTCCGCCGGCCCCTCTGTCGACCGATTACCGTACGCGGTCCGGTCGGGTTGTGCGACCACCAGTGCGTTTCGTGCCTCCGGATCTGGGGGGGGGTACTGTGGCGGCTCCCAAGGGTCGGGCCATACTACTACCGACCCCTCGGCACGGGAATGGACCAGTCCCGGGAGGCGGTCCTGGACTCAGAGATATAAGGACAAGGTTTGGGCGCCAAGCCATTCCGGCAGACTAGACCCGTCTGAGACCCACGAACCAATAAATATACCTTCCCAAAATACCTGGCTCCTTGCCTTTATCAACACGCTACATTTGTATATATATAACATTATATGTTTATATATATGGACACGTTAGAGGCAGGAAACATGTTCCCAATGTTGGGGGAGTCCAGAACCAGGGGCCACAGTTTAAGAATAAGGGGTAGGCCATTTAGAACGGAAATAAGGAAAATCTTTTTCAGTCAGAGAGTTGTAAATCTGTGGAATTCACTGCCTCAGAAGGCAGTGGAGGCCAATTCTCTGAACGCATTCAGGAGAGAGCTAGATAGAGCTCTTAAGGATAGCAGAGTCAGGGGGTATGGGGAGAAGGCAGGAACGGGGTACTGATTGAGAGTGATCAGCCATGATCACATTGAATGGCGGTGCTGGCTCAAAGGGCCGAATGACCTACTCCTACACCAATTGTCTATTGTCTATTTTAGTGTTACATTTCACTGATTCTAATAAATGGAGCCACAGTTTTGGAGTCTCATTCCTGACAAGATAACACTGCTGGAAGTGTGTTGGCCATCCAAGATCCTGCTCCCTATCGCCACCTAATGATCCTTGCTGAAAGTTTTCCTTTAGTTTAGAGATACTGCGTGGTAACAGGCCCTTCGGCCTACCGGGTCCGTGCCGACCAGCGTTCACCCCGTAACACTGACACCATCACACACACACACGCACACACACACACACACACACACACACACACACACACACACACACACACACACACACACACACACACACCCCCCCCCCCATTTTAACCAAAGCCAATTAACCCACAAATCTGTGCGTCTTTGGAGTGTAGAAGGAAACCGGAGCACCCGGAGAGAACCCCCTAGGCCACAGGCAGAATGTGCAACCAAAGATACTAGAGGATCAAGATGGACTGCTCCGTTGAAATCGCCTATGCTGAAGTGTAGTACGCAAAGGAGCCATTTTAGTAAGCGAAACCCGCCGTTCACTGTCTCTCGAAGTGTAATCAGTGTTTTGGGGGAACAGTATGTGTGATGATACCATTAAAATGAAGAATATATCATCTATCAATTCACAGATTTTTGTTATTTAAAAAAATGTTTCTGCAAGTTTCTGACTACTAAAATGGCGCCTTGACGTACTACGGTTTTTAGGGTCGAGTGGTCTATCTTGCTCCTCTAGTATCTTTGGTGCAAACTCCGTACAGACAGCACCCGAAGTCAGGATCGAACAACGGTCTCTGGCTCTGTGAGACACTGTGCTCTATCTTTTGTCAGATCCTTGAGATGAGATGAGGTTTTTTATTTTGTGGTATTGGTGCACTTTTGTAAAGAAAAGGCAGGAGCGGCACGGTAGCGCAGCGGTAGAGTTGCTGCTTTACAGCGAATGCAGCGCCGGAGACACAGGTTCGATCCTGACTACGGGTGCTGCACTGTAAGGAGTTTGTACGTTCTCCCCGTGACCTGCGTGGGTTTTCTCCGAGATCTTCGGTTTCCTCCCACACTCCAAAGACGTACAGGTATGTAGGTTAATTGGCTGGGTAAATGTAAAAATTGTCCCTAGTGGGTGTAGGATAGTGTTAATGTACGGGGATCGCTGGGCGGCACGGACTTGGAGGGCCGAAAAGGCCTGTTTCCGGCTGTAGATATATGATATGATATGATATGAAAGTTGATTCATCGTGTAGATCAACAGATGATGAACGGCCTCAGAAGACCGAGTGGTCTGATTGAGAGTGCTGTTTCTCTGTATAATCCCGTCACTTTGGCTATGTTTCGCAAGATGCTGCACAGGACACCACAGGAGATCCTTCTTCCCTGTGGCTATCAAACTGTACAACTCCTCCCCCTTCTGTCGTGGGGTAGACTGAGACTGACTCCCACTCCCCTCACCCCAATCATTGCACATCCCCAATCCTCTCCACTCCTCACTTTAATTTCATGTTTCATGTATCTTGTGTTTTTATGACTGTTGGCAGATCAATTTCCCTCCTGGGATAAATTAAGTTCTATCGTATCGTAGGGCATTGGTGAGACCACACCTGGAGTATTGCGTACAGTTTTGGTCTCCTAATCTGAGGAAAGATATTCTTGCCATAGAGGGAGTGCAGAGAAGGTTCACCAGATTGATTCCTGGGATGGCAGGACTGGAGAAAGACTGAAGAAAGACTGGATAGACTCGGCTTGTACTCGCTGGAATTTAGAAGATTGAGGGGATCTTATAGAAACGTACAAAATTCTTAAGGGGTTGGACAGGCTAGATGCAGGAAGATTGTTCCTGATGTTGGGGAAGTCCAGAACCAGCGGTCACAGCTTAAGGATAAGGGGGAAGCCTTTTAGGACTGAGATGAGAAAACATTTCTTCACACAGAGAGTGGTGAATCTGTGGAATTCTCTGCCACAGAAGGTAGTTGAGGCCAGTTCATTGGCTATATTTAAGAGGGTTAGATGTGGCCCTTGTGGCTAAAGGGATCAGGGGGTATGGAGAGAAGGCAGGTACAGGATACTGAGTTGGATGATCAGCCATGATCATATTGAATGGCGGTGCAGGCTCGAAGGGCCGAATGGCCTACTCCAGCACCTATTTTCTATGTTTCTATGTTTCTATGACACTTGCTTATTTGTCAACCCTGCAGACACGTTGTTGATGTTTTAGTCGGGGTCGTGAAGGGGCGTGCGGTATCTGACGAGGCCGATCTTCTGAGCTATCCTCCTCGTTCTGACTTCCTCACCAGCCTCAAAAGATGGGCGTCTCCATCTGCTCGGTGTGCTTGGCAATGCCTCTCCTGCTGGGACTTTGCAGAGGTAAGACGTCATCTTTGCATTGCATTCGCCTGCTGACCCTCAAAGGCACAAGGCAGACGCAGTCATGCTGCACAGAAACAGGCCCTTCGGTCCACACTGACCAAAATGCCCCATCTAGGATAGTCCCATTTTGGCCCATATCCCTTGGAAGCTTACCATAAGACATAGGAACAGAATTAGGCCATTCAACCCTTTGAGTCTACTCCACCATTAAATCATGGCTGATCTATTTTCCCACAGAGCCCCATTCTCCTGCCTTCTCCCCATAACCTTTGACGCCCTTCCTAATCAAGTGCCTATTAATCTCCACTTTAAAATACAGAGGCTCCCCGCCTTACGATGCTTCGACTTGCGATATTTCGACTTCGCGATGGTGCAAAAGGCAGCGACCCATGGCGAGCTTCCGGCCACATGATCGCGTGTGTTCAATGCATTTTGACGTACGATATTTTGGGTTTCCGATGGGTTTCTCGGTACGTAACCCCATCGTAGGTTGAGGGGCACCTGTGCCCAATTTGGCCGCCACAGATCCCACAGATTCACCACCCTCTGGCTAAAGAAATTCCTCCTCGTCTCCTTTCTAAACAAACCCAGCCTTATCACTTTCCAAACGATCGATGGGTTAGCTAAGCAAACATTCCTGGAGTTTCCTTGCTGTAAGTATGAGATGGATGGTCATGACTTGGCCTGCTTATTCATGGTGGCTTGTTGTTTCTAGGTGAACTGAGAGAAAGTGAAAAACGTTGCATACTATCCTTTCAAATCATTACTGTACACGAGTATAATCAAACCGTACAGAAGCAGGGTGCGAACAAGGGTCTCGACCCGAACCGTCACCCATTCCTTCTCTCCGGAGACGCTGCCTGACCCGCTGAGTTACTCCAGCTTTTTGTGTCTATCTTCCGTGTAAACCAGCGTCTGCAGTTCCTTCCTTTACATGCACAAGTGCAGCAGAGAGTGTAAAGAGGAAAGTGCTAGAGTGTAGAATATAGTGTTACAGAACTGTAGCTTGACAGTGACAGAGGAAGTGCAAAAGAAATTGCAAGTACCACAGTGAGGTAGGGTGGAAGACTGGGACCACACCCTAGCTAAAAGTCTATGGAAATGGTAGAACTGTTGATCTACAAACTTGTACTTGCTTGGCACAAACAATCAAAAGCAACACACAAGCAGTGCGAGTGGGTTTGAGAGCGTGTGTGTGTGTGTGAGAACACGGGTAAGTATGTATGAGAGTGGGCAAGAGTGTGTGAGGGGGAGTGGGTGTGTGTGTGAGAGGGGGAGGAGTGTGTGTGTGTGTGAGGGGGAGCGTGTGTGTGTGGGATTGTGTGTGTGTGGGAGTGTGTGTGTGTGTGGGGGAGCGTGTGTGTGTGTGTGTGGGGGGGAGTGTGTGTTTGTGTGTGGGGAGTGTGTGTGTGGGGGGGAGTATGTGTGTGTGTGGGGGGGTGTGTGTGGGGGAGTGTGTGTGTGTGTGTGGGGTGTGTGTGTGTGGGGGAGCGTGTGTGGGGGGTGTGTGTGGGGGAGCGTGTGTGGGGGAGCGTGTGTGGGGGAGCGTGTGGGGTGTGTGTGTGTGGGGTGTGTGTGTGGGGTGTGTGTGTGGGGTGTGTGTGTGTGTGGGGTGTGTGTGTGTGGGGTGTGTGTGTGTGGGGTGTGTGTGTGGGGGGGGAGCGTGTGTGGGGGTGTGTGTGTGTGTGTGTGTGGGGGGGGTGTGTGTGGGGGTGTGTGTGTGTGTGTGTGTGTGTGGGGTGTGTGTGTGTGGGGAGTGTGTGTGTGGGGAGTGTGTGTGTGTGGGGGAGAGTGTGTGTGTGTGTGGGGGGAGTGTGTGTGTGTGTGGGGGAGCGTGTGTGTGTATGTGTGGGGGAGCGTGTGTGTGTGGGGGGAGTGTGTGTGGGGGGAATGTGTGTGTGTGTGGGGGAGCGTGTGTGTGTGGGGGGAGTGTGTGTGTGGGGGAATGTGTGTGTGTGTGGGGGAGCGTGTGTGTGTGGGGGAGCGTGTGTGTGTGTGTGTGGGGGAGCGTGTGTGTGTGTGTGTGGGGGAGTGTGTGTTTGTGTGGGGGGAGTATGTGTGAGGGGAGTGTGTGTGGGGGGAGTGTGTGGGGAGAGTGTGGGGGGGAGTGTGTGTGGGGGGGAGCGTGTGTGTGTGGGAGCGTGTGTGTGTGTGGAGGAGCGTGTGTGTGTGTGTGTGGGGGAGCGTGTGTGTGTGGGGGGGAGTGTGTGTTTGTGTGTGGGGAGTATGTGTGTGTGGGGGGGAGTATGTGTGTGTGTGGGGGTGTGTGTGGGAGTGTGTGTGTGTGGGGGAGTGTGTGGGGGAGTGTGTGTGAGGTGGGCGTGCGAGGGAACATGAGTGAGAGGAGGGTGCCAGGGAGATTGACTACCCGTGCGGGTTGAACGAGTGTGTGTGTTGCTATGAGTGATGAGGCAGGCGTGGGTGACAGATTGCACAGCAGTATCTGCTCCTCTCTGCCACAGCTCTGTCACTGTCAAAGGCAAGAATGATATTGTGTTTCTGAAATGGACTTTAAAGAAGGTTCTCCTGCTGTGTTTACAGTTGTGACCAATCGTCTGCCCTAGTTATCTGCAGCTATAATGTGCCATCACAGCCACACTCCACATCCACAAACCCTCTTGTCTTTGCTTTCCTGACCTTAGTCTTAAAACAATAATGTAAACAGTACTGCAGGGACTGTCTGAAGTAAAATATAGTCCCTGTGAAAGAGTGAGTGAAAGACTATAATTCTCTCTTGCAGCAGTAATAATGCAGGCTGGCTTTTCTTCTGTGGTTTGTGGCATTTCTAAAACCTCCCCTCGATCAAATAACTCTTAAATTACTCACTTTTACCATCCACAATCACGGGTTTGTGTCATTTCCACGGGAGTACTCTTGAGGTAGAAGGCCATTGGTTCAAGTCCCACACCAGCCTTAAATCTATGACAAGGTGGAGCAACGGTAGAGTTGCTGCCTTACAGCGAATGCAGCGCCGGAGACCCGGGTTCCATCCCAACTATGGGTGCTGTCTGTATGGAGTTTGTACGTTCTCCCCGTGACCTGCATCGGGTTTAGATTTTTTAGATTTAGAGATACAGCGCAGAAACAGGCCCTTCGGCCCACCGGGTCCGCGCCGCCCAGCGATCCCCGCACACTAACACTATCCTACACCCACTAAGGACAATTTTTACATTTGCCCAGCCAATTAACCTACATACCTGCACGTCTTTGGAGTGTGGGAGGAAACCGAAGATCTCGGAGGAAACCGACGATCTCGGGGAGAACGTACAAACTCCGTACAGACGGCGCCCGTAGTCAGGATCGAACCTGAGTCTCCGGCGCTGCATTTGCTGTAAGGCAGCAACTCTACCGCTGCGCCACCGTTTCTCCGAGGTCTTTCGGTTTCCTCCCACACTCCAAAGATCTACAGGTTTGTAGGTTAATTGGCTTGGTGTAAGTGTAAATTGTCTCTATTGTGTAGGATGGGTGCCGCACCAATGCAGGAGAGGTTTGGACCCACTTGGTCTAGTGATCTTATAAACCTCTATAAGATCACCCCTCATCCTCCTGCGAATAAAGGCCCAGCTTAAAGACCTCTCTCCCCTCAATCTATCTTTAAGGTTCAAATTGACGACTTCACAACAGTCTGTCTCCACAGACGCTGCCTGGTCTGATGACTATGTTTAAGAGATTCCAAATTAATTTCTATCTTGATCATTCTGTTGCGTTCTCCTTTGGCACTGTAGAACTGCATAATTAACCCTGGGAGGAGATAAACACAGCATTGACAAAATACAGCCTTTGAATATTTGTTGTGTGTGGTACTTAGATTACATTTTTTTTTTAAAGCACTGGAATTTTTGATCTGTAAACATGCAAGAAAAGTATATGTAGACACTAGGAACTGCAGAGGTTGTTTTATATTTAAAAAAAAGACAAAGTGCTGTAGTGACTCAGTGGGTCAGGCAGCATCTGTGGAGAACATGGATAGGTGACGTTTCACAGAGTGCTGGAGTAACTCAGCGGGTCAGGCAGCATCTCTGGAGAACATGGATAGGTGACGTTTCACAGAGTGCTGGAGAAACTCAGCGGGTCAGGCAGCATCTCTGGAGAACATGGATAGGTGACGTTTCACAGAGTGTTGGAGTAATTCAGCGGGTCGGGCAGCATCTCTGGAGAACATGGAAACGTGACGTTTTGAGCTGTGGCTTTGCCAGTGTGAGCTGGTGGGGCAATGGTGCCAAATGTGTGGGTGGTCTGTACCCCTATCTGAGGAAGGATGTGCTGGCTCTGGACAGGGTCCGCAGGAGGTTTACAAGAATGATCCCAGGAATGAGTGGGTTAGCACGTGATGAGCGTTTGTCAGCACTGGGCCTGTACTCGCTGGAATTTAGAAGAATGAGGGGGTGGACCCTCATTGAAACATACAGAATAGTGAAAAGGCTTGGATAGAGTGGATGTGGAGAGGATGTTTCCACTAGTGGGAGAGTCTAGGACTAGAGTTCACAGCCTCAGAATTAAAGGACGTTCTTTTAGGAAGGAGATGAGGAGAAACTTCTTCCGTCAGAGGGTGGCGAATCTGTGGAATTCTTTGCCATAGAAGGCTGTGGAGGCCAAGTCAGTGGATATTTTAAAGCAGAGATAGATAGATTCTTGATTAGTGCGGGTGTCAGGGGTTATGGGGGGAAGGCAGGAGAATGGGGTTAGGAGGGAGAGATAGATCAGCCATGATTGAATGGCGGAGTAGACTTGATGGGCCGAATGGTCTAATTCTACTCCTATCACTTATGACCTTATGACCAGGCAGCGTCTCTGGAGAGAAGGAATAGGGTTGGGTTTCTTCTATCTAACTTCAATCGAGAACATCTCGGTGATAGCAGCTTTCTCTTTAATTTACTGTAAAATATTTTTCTCATAATTACCCGTTTGAGCAGGTGGTTGGCTGTGTGTGATTAGCGCCCAATGGGCCTGCAGCACAGCTGGTAATCAACAAATTACTATCATTCATTTAAAGACATAAATATTTGTCTGATTAAAAGGAATCGGATAGAAACCTGGTATCTTTAGTTGTATTCTCGCTATTGAGGGCGTGCAGCGTAGGTTTACTAGGTTAATTCCCGGAATGGTGGGACTGTCATATGTTGAAAGACTGGAGCGACTAGGCTTGTATACACTGGAATTTAGAAGGATGAGAGGGGATCTTATCGAAACGTATAAGATTATTAAGGGGTTGGACACGTTAGAGGCAGGAAACATGTTCCCAGTGTTGGGGGAGTCCAGAACAAGGGGCTACAGTTTAAGAATAAGGGGTAGGCCATTTAGAACTGAGATGAGGAAAAACTTTTTCAGTCAGAGAGTTGTAAATCTGTGGAATTCTCTGCCTCAGAAGGCAGTGGAGGCCAATTCTCTGAAGGCATTCAAGAGCAAGGTAGATAGAGCTCTTAAGGATAGCGGAGTCAGGGGGTATGGGGAGAAGGCAGGAACGGGGTACTGATTGAGAATGATTAACGTGATCACATTGAATGGCGGTGCTGGCTCGAAGGGCCGAATGGCCTCCTCCTGCACCTATTGTCTATTGTCTATTGTCGTGTTAGAAATACAACGGGACATTTTACTTTTACACCAAGCCAATGAACTAAACCCTGAGCAATCTAAGTTCCAAAGACGTGAAAATCGAAAGGATGGAAACTAAAGCCGACAACGAATTCCTCAGACTGAAGAAGGGTCTCGATCCGAAACGTCACCCATTCTTTCTCTCCTGAGATGCTGCCTGCCCTGCTGAGTTACTCCAGCATTTTGTGAATAAATACCTTCCAGGTAAAGGTGAGGCACTCTCACTATTTCCTTGTAGTTCCTACCTACCTACGACCTTCAAACTGAAGTATCAAAGATAGAGCAAAGTTGCAAGGAAACAACTTTAGTTTAGTTTATCGATACAGCACAGAAACAGGCCCTTCGGCCCACCGAGTCCGCACCGACCAGCGATCCCCGCACACTATCACTATCCTACACACACTAGGGACAATTTTACATTTATACCAAGCCAATTAACCTAGAAACCTGTAGGTCTTTGGAGTGTGGGAGGAAACCGAAGATCTCGGAGAAATCCCACGCAGGTCGCGGGGAGAACGTACAAACTCCGTACAGACGGCGCCCGTAGTCGGGATGGAACCCGGGTCTCCGGCGCTGCAAGCGCTGTGAGGCAGCAACTCTACCGCTGCGCCACCGCGTCGCACTGAAGTGTCTCTCTTTTTGCTGGGATGACCTTCGGAAGAGAAAGGGTTTTGTGTTTACACGAAGCTTGATTCACACCTTGGTGCTATCTGTTCGACACTTTGCAATTTGTGGGCTGGTGCTGATCCCATTCTTTCCAGCGAGGCTGCTGTAACAGATGGAAGCTATCACAGACGCTGACAACTCATTACCAGAGTAACAGACACAATCGTAACGGCACGAGGGTTATCTGCACCACCCCCACACTGTTACTCACCGCTCCATGTCGAACCTCTTCTCTTGCTCCAGATGGGGAACATTAACGCCTTATTGACTGAATAGAGGATGAAGGGGGATGCGACGGGCTTGTTGGCAGACGGGACACGGGCCAGGGAGTGTTGCCAAGTTTGTGGCAAGTGCTACAGTGATCCCTCAAGGTAACACGGGCGGTGAATTTAAAAACACGGTGGCTCAGCAGTAGAGTTGATAATGCATTTTATTTATATAGCGCTTTTCATATACTCAAAGACGCTTTACAGAGATTTAGAGAACATAGGGAAATGAATAAATAGATAAATAAGTAAATAAGTAAACGAACAGAGAAAGGAGACAGAGGGTGGGGTGACCTTCAGTGGTTGAAGGCAGTACTGAACAGGTGAGACTTCAGCGATGTTTTGAATGTGGTGAGTGTGGAGGAGTCTCTAACGGTTTGGGGTAGTGAGTTCCATAGGGTGGGAGCAGCGATGGAGAAAGCCCTGTCCCCCCAGGATCTGAGTTTGGTCCGGATGTGGGGGGATAGGAGATTGGCAGCAGCAGAGCGGAGGGTGCAGGTGGGAGTGTACCTGTGGAGGAGGTCGGTCAGGTAGGATGGGGCCAGGTTATGGAGGGCTTTGTAGGTTATGAGGAGGATTTTGTACTGGATTCTCTGGGGGATGGGGAGCCAGTGGAGTTTGTAAAGGACGGGGGTGATATGGTCACGGATCGGGGTGTGGGTGAGTAGACGGGCAGCGGAGTTTTGAATGTATTGAAGTTTACTGATGATTTTTGAGGGTGAACCATAGAGGAGGCTGTTGCAGTAGTCCAGACGGGAGGTGATGAAGGCATGGATGAGGGTTTCTGCAGCTGTGGAGGAGAGGGATGGACGGAGACGGGCGATGTGGAAGAAGGCTGAGGTGGAAGAAGGCTGTCTTTGTGATGTGTTTGATGTGTTTGTCGAAGGAGAGGGTTTGATCAAAGATGATTCCAAGATTCCGGATGTGAGGGGAGGTGGATACTGGGAGACCATCAATATTGAGGATGAAGTTTTGGGTGGATTTGGTGAGCGTTTTTGGACCGATGATGATGATTTCAGATTTGTTGCAGTTGAGTTTGAGGAAATTTGATTGAAGCCAAGATTTTATTTCAGTGATGCAGTTTGTCAGTGTAGAGTGTGTGGTGGGGGAGATTGACTTGGTGGAGATGAGGAGCTGGATATCATCGGCGAAGCAGTGGAAGTTGAGACCATGACGGCGGATTAATTGACCAAGGGGTTGCTGCCTCACAGCGCCAGGGACCTGGGTTCGATCCCGACTACAGGTGCGGTCTATACGGAGTTTGTACGTTCTCCCCGTGACCTGCGTGGGCTTTCTCCGAGATCCACAGTTTCCTCCCACACTCCAAAGACGCACAGGTATGTAGGTTAATTGGCTTGGTGTAAATGTAAAAATTGTCCCTAGTGTGTGTAGGATAGTGTTAATGTGCGGGGATCGCTGGGCGGTGCGGACTCGATGGGCCGAAGGGCCTGTTTCTGCGCCTTATCGCTAAACTAAATAAAGAATGATGGAGATGGAGAAAGGAAGGGATGAGATGAATGATGAATGAATGAATACTCTATTTCATACAAGTCCTAGTGAAATTCTTTGTTTTGCATTTCCAAGGCATGTCAAGAGTCTGAAGAAGGAACTCGACCCGAAACGTCACCTATTCCTTTCCTCCAGGGATGCTGCCTGACCCGCTGACTTACTCCAGCGTTTTGTGTCTATCTTTGTATGCAAAGAGCCGCCACATAAAGGGCACTAACAAAGTTACAAAGTACCCCACGCCGGGCCCTTTTTTTTGAAACCCCCACCCTCCCTCTAGGGGTGCCAACTTCCTCACTCCCAAATACGGGACAAGGTGACCTCACCGCCCCGCGCCCCACGTGACCTCACCCAGCCAGCGGCCACGTGCTCCCGCTCCACCAATGGCGGCCGCCATTGGTGGAGCGGGAGGACGTGGCCGCTGGCTGGGTGAGGTCACGTGGGGCGCGGGGCGGTGACGTCAGCCTTTGTCCCTTCTTTGAGATTGAGGAAGTTGGCAACCCTACTAATACGGGACAAGGGCGGTCCCGTACGGGACAAACCAATTTAGCCCAAAATACGGGATGTCCCGGCTAATACGGGACAGTTGGCAACCCTGCCTCCCTCCCTCATGGTGAATATCAAGATGATATTAATTATATGATGTAGATCACAGGTATTTATTCACAAAATGCTGGAGTAACTCAGCAGGTCAGGCAGCATCTCGGGAGAGAAGGAATGGGTGACGTTTCGGGTCGACACCCTGAAGAAGGGTCTCGACCCGAAATGTCACCCATTCCTTCTCTCCTGAGATGCTGCCTGACCTGCTGAGTTACTCCAGCATTTTGTGAATAAATACCTTCGATTTGTACCAGCATCTGCAGTTATTTTCTTATACTGATGTAGATCACAGATCATTATCATTCTGGATATATCCTGCCTCTTATTACAATACAATACAATACAATACAATATATCTTTATTGTCATTGTACCCAGGGGTACAACGAGATTGGGAATGCGCCTCCCATACGATGCAATAATTTAAGTAATTTAGACAACAGCAACCCAACGAAACAATTGTAACAGTTTTAGACAGGGTAAAGTGCAAGTTGATCTATGCGTTGTGACCATCCGGCTCAGCAGGACCGGTTCATAGCAGCTATGGCCCTGGGGATGAAGCTGTTCCTGAGTCTGGAGGTGCGGGCGTAGAAGGCCTTGTATCGTCTGCCCGATGGAAGGAGTTCGAACAGACTGTTGCAGGGGTGTGAGGGGTCTTTGTGGATGCTGGTGGCTTTTCTGAGGCATCGTGTGTTGTAGATGCCCTCCAAGGCTGGTAGCTGTGTTCCGATGGTCCTCTGAGCTCTATGGACTACCCGCTGAAGAGCTTTTCTCTCTGCCCCCGTGCAGCTGAGATACCACACAGGGATGCCATGCGTTAGGATGCTCTCTATGGTGCAGCGGTAGAAGGTCGTCAGCAGCTGTTGGGGTAGACCAGACTTTTTCAGTGTTCTTAGGTAGAACAGTCTTTGCTGTGGCTTCCTCTGAAATGTGAGTGCCCAGAAACTTGAAGCTGGACACTCTCTCCACACTGTCCCCATTGATAGAGATCGGGGCATATTCCCCGTTGTGTGATTTACGGAAGTTGATGATCAGCTCCTTGGTCTTGGTGGTGTTTAGGGACAGGTTGTTCTCCGACCACCAGTCCGCCAGGTTCTGCACCTCCGCTCTATAGTTTGTTTCATCCCCGTTGGTGATAAACCCGATCACCATTGTGTCGTCTGCAAACTTGACAATGGTGTTGGTGTCGAATGCAGGAACACAGTCGTGTGTGAAGAGGGAGCACCTGAGCACCTGAGACAGGTGCAGTCCTCACCTCGGGTGCTGTGTGTGTGGAGTTTGCATGTTCTCCCTGTGATCGCAAAGGTTTCCTTTGGGATCTCCATATTCCTCCCACATCTCAAACCAAACTGTGATGCAGCCCGGTAAAATGCAATAACGTTGGTGGTTTATTGCAGAGATCTGCAAGACTTTCCAGTTGGTCTAATATTCTTCATTGATGATGATAGTTCCATAAGGAGTCACTGTGTAATTAATGTGGTGAATAAGGCAGGCTCGCATTCCATGAATGTGAAGTTAGAGTCCCTGTTTGTGTGGGATTACTGCATGTGGTATACCTGCAATCATTAGATAGCTTCCCCTCTGGGCTCCAACTTCCTGCTTAACTGCAAAGTGCATGGGATTTGAAATAAAAACTGCGGGTAAACATTAAAGATTCAGCAGTTCGGGCAGCTTCTGAGGAAAGAACATTTGCCAAGGTTTTTTAGTCTCCGAACTGTTTGGCATAAGGTGTGGAATTTAAATCTAGTTGCGTCTGATTCTTTGGGAATGAGTCAAACCCCATGTTTGATAACAGCCCCAAAGTCTCTTTTAAAAAAAATTATTTTTATTTTTATATACACAATAGGTGCAGGAGGAGGCCATTCGGCCCTTCGAGCCAGCACCACCATTCAATGTGATCATGGCTGATCATTCTCAATCAGTACCCCGTTCCTGCCTTCTCCCCATACCCCCTGACTCCGCTATCCTTAAGAGCTCTATCTAACTCTCTCTTGAATGCATTCAGAGAATTGGCCTCCACTGCCTTCTGAGGCAGAGAATTCCACAGATTCACAACTCTCTGACTGAAAAAGTTTTTGCTCATCTCAGTTCTAAATGGCCTACCCCTTATTCTTAAACTGTGGCCCCTTGTTCTGGACTCCCCCAGCACTGGGAACATGTTTCCTGCCTCTAACGTGTCCAACCCCATAATAATCTTATATGTTTCGATAAGATCTCCTCTCATCCTTCTAAATTCCAGTGTATACAAGCCTAGTCGCTCCAGTCTTTCAACTTATGACAGTCCCGCCATTCCGGGAATTAACCTAGTAAACCTACGCTGCACGCCCTCAATAGCAAGAACGCGCTCAACGCCCTCTTGCCATTTTAGTTTTGATCAGTAGTTAGTTTAGTTCATAGAAGGACACAAAGTGCTGGAGTAACTCAGTGGGTCAGGCAGCATCTCTGGAGAACATGGATAGGTGACGTTTCTCAATGGATAGGTGACGCTGCACGCCCTCAAGACAGCATCTCTGGAGAGGAGCATCCTACATACTGCCTGACCTGCTGAGTTACTCCAGCACTTTGTGTCTATCTTTGGTTTAAACCAGCATCTGCAGTTGCTTACTACACAACTGCCTGACCTGCTGAGTTACTCCAGCACTTTGAGTCTTTTTTTGTACACCAGCATCTGAAGGTTGTGTCTTGTGGTCTTTGCTGTTCAGTGAAGGGAACTGTGTTGCACTGAGTACTCTGTGTGAAATGTCTATTTGTCTTTCAAGGTCTCAAATGTTCTCTCCCCAGCAGATGTTTTTCCAGCTGTTGTCTTAGTGCCGATTCACTGCAGTTTACGGGTTGTCTATCTCAGGTGCACCTTGCCTTCCGTGGGGAGTAATTCACTCCTGCCTTAAGTCGTGCGTGATGCTTGTTAGTTTTACTCTCCACCTGTGATACAGCACGAGTGAACAGTCCAAGTTAACCCATCGGCTTTGTCGGAAGGAACTGCAGATGCCAGTTTACCTCGGAGATAGATGCAAAGAGCCGGAGTAACTCAGCGGGACAGGCAGCATCTCTGGAGAGAAAAAATGGGTGACGTTTCGGGGCGAGACCCATCTTCAGAAGCATGTCGACCCGAAATGCCACCCATTCCCTCTCTCCAGAGATGCTGCCTGACCCACTGAGTCACTCCAGCTTTTTAGTTTAGTTTCGAGATACAGCGCGGAAACAGGCCCTTCGGCCCACACCGACCAGAGATCCCCGCACACCAACACTATCCTACACACACTAGGGACAATTTAAACATACACCCAGCCAATTAACCTACAAACCTGCATGTCTTTGGAGTGTGGGAGGAAACCGAAGATCTCGGAGAAAACCCACGCAGGTACAAACGCTGTTCAGACAGCACCCGTAGTCAGGATCGAACCCGGGTCTCCGGCGCTGTGAGGCAGCAACTCTACCGCCATGCCACCGTGCCGCCCGTGTCTATTAACCGATCAGCTCACTCGTGCACCGTTCCTTCCCCTCCACACTGCGATGTGGAACAAGCTGTCGAAGGAAGCGGTAGATTCAAGTACAATTACAATGTGTACAACACATTTACACAGACAAATGCATTGTAAAGGTATAGAGAAACGAGGGACAAACACAGGCAAACAGAACCAGATCAGTTGGCTACTTTGGTCAGTTTATTACTAAACTCGTTGGAATTTAGAAGACTGAGGGGGGATCTTATAGAAACATATAAGATTCTTAAGGGGTTGGACAGGCTAGATGCGGGAAGATTGTTCCCGATGTTGGGGAAGTCCAGAACCAGGGGTCACAGCTTAAGGATAAGGGGGAAGTCTTTTAGGACCGAGATGAGAAAACATTTCTTCACACAGAGAGTGGTGAGTCTGTGGAATTCTCTGCCACAGAAGGTAGTTGAGGCCAGTTCATTGGCTATATTTAAGAGGGAGTTAGATGTGGCCCTTGTGGCTAAAGGGATCAGGGGGTATGGAGAGAAGGCAGGTACAGGATACTGAGCTGGATGATCAGCCATGATCATATTGAATGGCGGTGCGTACAGGCTCGAAGGGCCGAATGGCCTACGCCTGCACCTATTTTCTATATTTCTATGTTTCTATGTCAGAATAGATGGGAGGGACTGAAAGGCTTTAGGGCACTCTGACTATGATTATAATTTATCAAGAAAGCCTTACCATGCAAGAGGCCTGAAACAAAAGACCTTACAAATTAGGTGTTCATAAATGATCCCCTCCTCTACGCCAAATAGTTGGCCTGGGTTTAGTCTGATGACTTAAAGTCAGTGGTACAGCGGTCTGCCTCACAGCGCCCAGAGACCCTGTTTCGATCCTGACTACGGGTGCTGTCTGCATACAGTTTGTGCCTTATAGACAATAAGTACAGGAGGAGGCCATTCGGCCCGTCGAGCCAGCACCATCATTCAATGTGATCATGGCTGATCATTCTCAATCAGTACCCCGTTCCTGCCTTCTCCCCATACCCCCTGACTCCGCTATCCATAAGAGCTCTATCTAGCTCTCTCTTGAATGCATTCAGAGAATTGGCCTCCACTGCCTTCTCCCTGTTTCTACCTGGAAAGCTTTAATGTATTCAAGAGAGAGTTAGAGATGTATTCAAGAGAGAGTTAGATTTAGCTCTTAGGGCTAATGGAATCGAGGGATATGGGGAGAAAGCAGGAACGGGGAACTGATTTTGGATGATCAGCCATGATCATATTGAATGGCGGAGCTGGCTCGAAGGGCCGAATGGTCTCCTCCTGCACCTATTTTCTCTGTTTCTATGCATCCCTTTGGTGCTGATGGCTGGCCTCACAGATTAATTCTCTTTGATTCCTTGCAGGAGTGCTGGAGATCCGGGTTCCAGTCGACCCTGTGATCGCCCGCTACGGGAAGGACATCACGCTGAACTGCTCGTTCACCGCCGAGGGCAACTTCTCTCTGGGGGACCTGAGCGTGATCTGGCAGCTGACCGAGACCAAGACCATGGTGCACAGCTACTCCTGGCAGTGGGACATGCAGAGCGATCAGGCGGAGAGCTTCGTCAACCGCACAACCCTGTTCCCGGACCAGCTGAGCAAGGGCAACGCCTCGTTGCTGCTGAGGAAGGCGAAGATCGAAGACGAGGGCAGCTTCACCTGCTTTGTCCGCATCAAAGACTACAACAGTGCGCCCATCATGCTCCAGCTAGCAGGTACGGCATCCATCTTGTATGATCGTAAAAATACATCCTTACAAACCTGACGTAGAACATCGAACAGCATGGCACGGTGGCGCAGCGGTAGAGTTGCTGCCTTACAGCGC
The DNA here is from genome assembly GCF_053455715.1 of Rhinoraja longicauda. Lineage (NCBI taxonomy): Eukaryota > Metazoa > Chordata > Chondrichthyes > Rajiformes > Arhynchobatidae > Rhinoraja > Rhinoraja longicauda. Next base: position 2,512,095 of record NC_135990.1, read on the forward strand.
TTGCAGCGCCGGAGACCCGGGTTCGATCCTGACCACGGGCGCTGTCTGTACGGAGTTTGTACGTTCTCCCCGTGACCTGCGTGGGTTTTCTCTGAGATCTCCGGTTTCCTCCCACACTCCGAAGACGTACAGGTTTGTAGGTTGTGTAAGAAAATAACTGCAGATGCTGGTACAAATCGAAGGTATTTATTCACAAAATGCTGGAGTAACTCAGCAGGTCAGGCAGCATCTCAGGAGAGAAGGAATGGGTGACGTTTCGTGTCGAGACCCTTCTTCAGTCTGATTGCTTTTCAGTTCTATTTAGTTTTCTGACACAAGCATTTAACATTTGTTTTCCCCACCCCTTTTTGAGGCTACAATCTCATTCTCATGAGGTTACTGGTTTTTCATTCAGTAAGTTACATTCTAATAAATCCAAGAGAGACACAAAATGCTGGAGTAACTCAGCGGGTCAGGCAGCATCTCTGGAAAAAAGGAATTGGGGGTAGGGTACTGACATTGGTTGACAGACAGAAAGCAAAGAGTGGGGATAAATGGGTCCCTTTCGGAATGGCAGGCAGTGACCAGTGGGGTACCGCAAGGTTCGGTGCTGGGACCCCAGCTATTTACAATATACATTAATGACTTAGACGAAGGGATTAAAAGTACCATTAGCAAATTTGCAGATGATACTAAGCTGGGGGGTAGTGTGAATTGTGAGGAAGATGCAATAAGGCTGCAGGGTGACTTGGACAGGTTGTGTGAGTGGGCGGATACATGGCAGATGCAGTTTAATGTAGATAAGTGTGAGGTTATTCACTTTGGAAGTAAGAATAGAAAGGCAGATTATTATCTGAATGGTGTCAAGTTAGGAGGAGGGGGAGTTCAACGAGATCTGGGTGTCCTAGTGCATCAGTCAATGAAAGGAAGCATGCAGGTACAGCAGGCAGTGAAGAAAGCCAATGGAATGTTGGCCTTCATAACAAGAGGAGTTGAGTATAGGAGCAAAGAGGTCCTTCTACAGCTGTACCGGGCCCTGGTGAGACCGCACCTGGAGTACTGTGTGCAGTTTTGGTCTCCAAATTTGAGGAAGGATATTCTTGCTATGGAGGGCGTGCAGCGTAGGTTCACTAGGTTAATTCCCGGAATGGCGGGACTGTCGTATGTTGAAAGGCTGGAGCGATTGGGCTTGTATACACTGGAATTTGGAAGGATGAGGGGGGATCTTATTGAAACATACAAGATAATTAGGGGATTGGACACATTAGAGGCAGGAAACATGTTCCCAATGTTGGGGGAGTCCAGAACAAGGGGCCACAGTTTAAGAATAAGGGGTAGGCCATTTAGAACGGAGATGAGGAAGAACTTTTTCAGTCAGAGAGTGGTGAAGGTGTGGAATTCTCTGCCTCAGAAGGCAGTGGAGGCCAGTTCGTTGGATGCTTTCAAGAGAGAGCTGGATAGAGCTCTTAAGGATAGCGGAGTGAGGGGGTATGGGGAGAAGGCAGGAACGGGGTACTGATTGAGAGTGATCAGCCATGATCGCATTGAATGGCGGTGCTGGCTCGATGGGCTGAATGGCCTACTCCTGCACCTATTGTCTATTGTCTATTGTCACTTTTCGGGTTGAGACCCTTCTTCAGACCCTTTTCTGTCTGAAGAAGGGTCTCGACCCGAAACGTCACCCATTCCTTCTCTCCTGAGATGCTGCCTGACCTGCTGAGTTACTCCAGCATTTTCCAGTGAATAAATACCAGGTTTGTAGGTTAATTGGCTTGGTAAATGTAAAAACTATCCAGTGTGTGTGTAGGATAGTGTTCACGTGCGGGGATCGCTGGTCGGCGCGTACCCGGTGGGCCGGAAGGGCCTGTTTCCGTGCTGTATCTCTAAACTAAACTAAAGTCCAGCACAAGAACACACCCTTCGGCCCACAATGTCTGTGCTGAACATGATGCCAAGACCATCTTTTATCTGTCTGTATGAGATCTATATTCCTCCATTCCCTACACACGTGTCAATCCAAAAGCCTCCTAAATGCCACTATCGTATCAGCCTCCACCAGCACCCCTGACAGCACGTTCCAAGCCCCCACCACCCTCTGTGTAAAAAAAGACTCGCCCTGCACGTCTCAACTTGCCCTCTAGTATTTGATTTCTCCATCCTGGGGGAAAAGGTTCTGACTGTCTACCCTATCTACGCCTCTTATCATTTTATATACAACTATCAAGTCTCCCTTCAACCTTCAACATTTTATCTTCATAAGTGATAGGACCAGAATTTGGCCATTCGGCCCATCGAGTCTACTCCGCCATTCAATCATGGCTGATCTATCTCTCCCTCCTAACCCCATTCTCCTGCCTTCTCCCCACAACCCCTTACACCCGTACTAATTAAGAATCTATCTGTCTCTGCCTTAAAAATATCCACTGACTTGGCCTCCACTGTCTTCTGTGGCAATGAATCCCACAGATTCACCACCCTCTGACTGAAGAAATTCTTCCTCATCTTCCTAAAGGAATGTTCATTAATTCTGAGGCTGTGACCTCACGTCCTAGACTCTCCCACTAGTGGAAACATCCTCTCCACATCCACTCTATCCAGGCCTTTCACTATTCTGTACGTTTCAATGAGGTCCCCCCTCATTCTTCTAAACTCCAGCGAGTACAGGCCCAATGCCGACAAACGCTCATCATAAGTTATTCCTGGGAATTTTTGGAATCATTCTCGTAAACCTCCTGAGGACCCTCTCCAGGGCCAGAACATCCTCTTATAGAAACATAGAAAATAGGTGCAGGAGGAGGCCATTTGGCCCATTGAGCCAGCACCGCCATTCAATGTGATCATGGCTGATCATTCTCAATCAGAACCCCGTTCCTGCCTTCTCCCCATACCCCATGACTCCGCTAGCCTTTAGAGCTCTATCTAGCTCTCTCTTGAATGCATTCAGAGAATCGGCCTCCACTGCCTTCTGAGGCAGAGAATTCCACAGATTCACAACTCTCTGACTGAAAACGTTTTTCCTCATCTCAGTTCTAAATGGCCTACCCCTTATTCTTAAACTGTGGCCCCTTGATCTGGACTCCCCCAACATTGGGAACATGTTTCCTGCCTCTAACGTGTCCAACCCCTTAATAATCTTATATGTTTTGATAAGATCCCCTCTCATCCTTCTAAATTCCAGTGTATACAAGCCTAGTCGCTCCAGTCTTTCAACATATGACAATCCCGCCATTCTGGTAGTAAACCTACGCTGCACGCCCTCAATAGCAAGAATATCCTTCCTCACATTTGGAGACCAAAACTGCACACAGTACTCCAGGTGCAGTCTCACTAGGGCCTTGTACAACTGCAGAAGGACCTCTTTGCTCCTAAGCTCAACTCCTCTTGTTATGAAGGTCAACATTCAATTGGCTTTCTTCACTGCCTGCTGTACCTGCATGCTTCCTTTCAGTGACTGATGCATTAGGACACCCAGATCTCGTTGTACGTCACCTTTTCCTAACTTGACACCATTCAGATAATACTCTGCCTTCCTATTCTTACCACCAAAGTGGATAACCTCACACTTATCCACATTAAACTGCATCTGCCATGCATCCGCCCACTCACACAACCTGTCCAAGTCACCCTGCAACCTCATAGCATCTTCCTCACAGTTCACACTACCATCCAGCTTTGTATCATCTGCAAATTTGCTAATGGTACTTTTAATCCCTTTATCCAAGTCATTAATGTATATTGTAAATAGCTGCGGTCCCAGCACCGAGCCTTGCGGTACCCCACTAGTTACTGCCTGCCATTCTGAAAGGGACCCATTTATCCCCACTCTTTGCTTTCTGTCTGCCAACCAATTTTCTATCCATGTCAGTACCCTACCTCCAATACCATGTGCTCTAATTTTGCCCACTAATCTCCTATGTGGAACCTTGTCGAAGGCTTTCTGAAAGTCAAGGTACACCACATCCACCGGCTCTACCCTGTCAATGTTCCTAGTTACATCCTCAAAGAATTCCAGAAGATTAGTCAAGCATGATTTCCCCTTCGTAAATCCATGCTGACTCGGAACGATCCTGTTACTGCTATCCAAATGCTCCGCAATTTTCGTCTTTTATAATTGACTCCAGCATCTTCCCCACCACTGATGTCAGACTCGCTGAAGAAGGGTCTCGACCCGAAACGTCACCCATTCCTTCTCTCCCGAGATGCTGCCTGACCTGCTGAGTTACTCCAGCATTTTGTGAATAAATACCTCTGATGTCAGACTAACTGGTCTATAATTTCCCGTTTTCTCTCTCCCCCTCCTTTCTTGTTTCAGCCTCGTACTCCAAGCCCAACCTCCGCCTGGAGCCCAACAAGAACCTGAAGCCTGGAGATGAGGTGAGCATCGCCTGCCATTCCTCGGGGGGCTACCCTCAGGCAACGGTGCGGTGGTTTGACGGTAAGGGGGGCAACATCACGGACAACGTCAGCACCTCGCAGGTGGCCAACGAGCGGGGCCTGTTCGAGGTGCACAGCGTGGTGCGTGTCACCCTGGAGCCCAACAGCTCGTACAGCTGCAACGTGAGGAACGACCTACTGGGAGAGGAGACCCATGCTGCTGCCACCATTACAGGTCAGTCTCAGTCCCACCTCACCACCCACACCCAATACCCTCCTCCACTCTGGAGCGAGGATACCCCCCCCCAACGCTAACATGCACGCAGATCTCACACAAAGAGTGTCGGAAAAAACTGCAGATGCTGGTTTAAATCGAAGGTAAACACAAAATGCTGGAGTAACTCAGCGGGTCAGGCAGCATCTCGGGAGAGAAGGAATGGGCGACGTTTCGGGTCGAGACCCTACTTCTCTAAACGCCGCCCATTCCTTCCCTCCCGAGATGCTGCCTGACCCGCTGAGTTACCCCAGCATTTTGTGCCTACCCTCACACAAAGGGTATAAGAAAATAACTGCAGATGCTGGTACAAACCAAAGGTATTTATTCACAAAATGCTGGAGTAACTCAGCAGGTCAGGCAGCATCTCTGGAGAGAAGGAATGGGTGACGTTTCGGGTCGAGACCCTTCTTCAGACTGATTCAGACACAAAAGGTGGTGGGTGTATGGAACGAGCTGCCAGAGGAGGTAGTTGTGGCTGGGACTATCCCAACATTTAAGGAACAGTTAGACAGGTACATGGATGGGACAGGTTTGGAGGCAAATGGATCAAGCGCGGGCAGGTGGGACTAGTGTAGCTGGGACATGTTTGGCCAGTGTGGGCAAGTTGGGCCGAATGGCCTGTTTAGACTGTATCATTCTGTGACTCCATCTACAGCCTGAGATCAGAGGCCATTAACCCGAGATTTGACAAGAGTAATGTATGGCGAAAATTGTGATTTTCATAAGCTTATTGCATTTGAAAAGCTACACTTAACGCTGTTCGAGGAGTGCGATTTCAATCTATATTTCCAAACACGAATGCAAAATGGTTTTAAAAGACATGATTCCGACTGTATGATTGATGTGTAATGCATCGGTCCTGGGCTTTGTCAGATTGTCATTGGATCAAAGGATTGACTGATACAACCTTCTGGTTCATTCCGCAGTCATCCATCTTGCCCATTATTAGGCATGCGTGCGCCCATTATTGGTTAAGTGCGTAATCTCACTGATATTAAATGCCATTGACTTGCCGAATATTAAGTGAACTAAGCTGACAGGGAAACTGAAGCTGAAGGAATCTGGCTTCCAAGAAGACACAAATATCCACCTGAGACTCGTCCCAGAACTCATCCTTCAGTTCTATTAACGTACAGAGGGAATTATTAACTAAGTACTAGACATATTGGAAGAGTAATGTGCTTGAAGGATATAGAAACATACAGCGGAAATGTTCCATTTGGATTCCCTCTGGTTTTAACACACTAATGGAATGAAAGGATATATTTAAGGTAGAGATAGATAGATTCTTGATTAGTACGGGTGTCAGAGATTATGGGGAGAAGGCAGGAGAATGGGGTTCGGAGGGAGAGATAGATCAGCCACGATTGAATGGCAGAGTAGACTCGATGGGCCGAATGGCCTAATTCTGCTCCTATCACTTATGAGCTTACGACTGGATAGATTAGATGTGGAGAGGATATTTCCACCAGTGGGAGAGTCTAGGATCAGCGGTCATAACCTCAGAATTAAAGGGCGTTCCTTTAGGAAGGAGATGAGGAGGAATGTCTTTAGTCAGAGGATGATGAATCTGTGGAATTCTTTGCCACAGAAGCCCGTGGAGGCCAAGTCAGTGGATATATTTAAGGCAGAGATAGATAGATTCTTGATCAGTACGGGTGTCAGGGGTTATGGGGAGTAGAATGGGGTTAGGAGGGAGAGATAGATCAGCCATGATTGAATGGCAGAGTAGACTTGATGGGCCGAATGGCCTAATTCTGCTCTTATCACTTCTGAACTTAGGAACTTATGAAACAGCAGTTTAGTTTATTGACACATGTACCGAAGTATAGTGAAAAGCTTTTGTTGCGTGCTAACTAGTCAGCGGAAAGATTATACATGGTTACAATCATGTATAAAGATTATACATGGTTACAATCATGTATAAAGATTATACAATGGTTACAACTGCAGGTCTGGACCACAGTGTACGAATACAGGGTAAAGAGAATAACGTTTAGTGCAGGTAAGTCTGATTAAAGATAGTCCGAGGGTCTCCAATCAGGTAGATGGGAGGTCTGGACTACACTCCAGTTGGTGATGGGATGGTTCTGTTGCCTGATAACAGCTGGGAACAAATGTTTGCATTGGTTTTGATCTTCCTTGCTTGTAGCAGGTGGAATATTGAGAGCTTGTCTGAGAGGTTTTGATCTTGGATACTGTTAGCGGCTGAAGGGAATTGTGGCTGTGGTTTAGGTACACTGCCTGGAATCTTCCATGATCTTGCAAAGTGATGCAAACTCCTCAATTGCCCCAATCCCTGGCGTGTAGGAAGGAACTGCAGGTGCTGGTTTACATCAAAGATAGACACAAAGTGCTGGAGTAACTCAGCGGGACAGGCAGCATCTCTAGAAACATAGAAACATAGAGAATAGGTGCAGGGGGAGGCCATTTGGCCCTTTGAGCCTGCACCGCCATTCATTGTAATCATGGCTGATCATCCACAATCAGTAACCTGTGCCCATATCCCTTGATTCCACTTGATTCCACTAGCCCCCAGAGCTCTATCTAACTCTCTCTTAAATTGATCCAGTGATTTGGCCCCCACTGCCCTCTGTGGCAGAGAATTCCACAAATTCACAACTCTCTGGGTGAAAAAGTTCCTTCTCACCTCAGTTTTAAATGGCCTCTCCTTTATTCTAAGACTGTGGCCCCTGGTTCTGGACTCGCCCAACATTGTGAACATTTTTCCTGCATCTAGCTTGTCCAGTCCTTTTATAATTTTATACGTCTCTATAAGATCCCCTCTCATCCTTCTAAGCTCCAGTGAATACAAGCCTAGTCTTTTCAATCTTTCCTCATATGACAGTCCCGCCATCCCAGGGATCAATCTCGTGAACCTACGCTGCACTGCCTCAAATACAAGGATGTCCTTCCTCAAATTAGGAGACCAAAACTGTACACAATACTCCAAGATGTGGAGAGAAGGAATGGGTGACGTTTCGGGTCAAAACCTTTCTAGAGACATCTTTAGATTTAGATTTAGAGATACAGCACGGAAACAGGCCCTTCGGCCCACCGAGTCCGCGCCGCCCAGTAGCGCAGCGGTAGAGTTGCTGCTTTACAGCGAATGCAGCGCCGGAGACTCAGGTTCGATCCTGACTACGGGTGCTGCACTGTAAGGAGTTTGTACGTTCTCCCCGTGACCTGCGTGGGTTTTCTCCGAGATCTTCGGTTTCCTCCCACACTCCAAAGACGTACAGGTATGTAGGTTAATTGGCTGGGTAAAAATGTTAAAAAAAATTGTCCCTAGTGGGTATAGGATAGTGTTAATGTACGGGGATCGCTGGGCGGCACGGACTTGGTGGGCCGAAAAGGCCTGTTTCCGGCTGTATATATATGATGATATGATTAACGCTATCCTACACACACTAGGGACAATATTTACATTTATCCAGTCATTTAACCTACATACCTGTACGTCTTTGGAGTGTGGGAGGAAACCGAAGATCTCGGAGAAAACCCACGCAGGTCACGGGGAGAACGTACAAACTCCGTACAGACGGCGCCCGTAGTCAGGATCGAACCTGAGTCTCCGGCGCTGCATTCGCTGTAAGGCAGCAACTCTACCGCTGCGCCACCGTGCGCCATCTTGGGTTAGAGATACAGCATTGAGACGGGCCCTTCAGCCCACCGAGTTCATTCTGACCATCGATCATCTCTTCACGCTAGTTCCATGTTATCCCACTTTCGCATCAACTCTCTGCACGTCAGGGGCAACTTACAGAGGGCTAGTTAACCTACAAACCCGTGGCTTTGGAATGTGGGAGGAAACCAGAGCACCCGGAGGCAACCCACGTGGTCACAAGGAGAGCATACAAACTCCATACAGACAGCACCCAAGGTGAGGATTGAGCCTGGATCTCTGACGTTGTGAGGCAGCAACTCTACCAGCGTGCTGTTCCAAGGATCTGCTTCAATGCTGCATCTCTAAACGAAACCAAACTTCAGGTGGCAAGGGCCAAACAATATGGTTTGCCGCATCTCATCCTGTCGTTTCTCGTACGGAGGAGTGAACAGCAGCCTGTGTGTATATCTGACAGGCGGCGTGTTGAATAATCTCCTTTAACACCTCCTCTCAATCTGTGAAACAATAACACAACAAAAAAACACGCTCGCGTTTCATGACCTGTGACTCTGAGAGCTCTGAATAGAAGGGAGCCCTCGCGGGGAGAACGTGCAAACTCCACACAGACAGCACCCGAGGTCAGGATTGAACCTGCGTAGCTGCTCTACCCGCTGCGCCAGCGTGTTGCCCTAATCTGTTGCCCTCGTCAAAGGTTTATCATTGAGTGTCTTTGAGGCAGTGACACAAAGATCCAGTGATAGACACAAAGATGGATGATTACTGCAAGGAGTGGAGGTTGCGATAAAAACAGCTGTTGTTGGCCAAGCAGACTCAGGGGCCTATTTAGAAACATAGAAAGTGGGTACAGGAGTAGGCCATTCGGCCCTTCGAGCCAGCACCACCATTCAATATGATCATAGAAACATAGAAAATAGGTGCAGGAGGAGGCCATTCGACCCTTCGAGCCTGCACCGCCATTCAATATGATCATGGCTGATCATCCAACTCAGTATCCCGTACCTGCCTTCTCTCCATACCCCCTGATCCCTTTAGCCACAAGGGCCACATCTAACTCCCTCCATAAATATAGCCAATGAACTGGCCTCAACTACCTTCTGTGGCAGAGAATTCCACAGATTCACCACTCTCTGTGTGAAAAAAAAGTTCTCATCTCGGTCCTAAAAGACTTCCCCCTTATCCTTAAACTGTGACCCCTTGTTCTGGACTTCCCCACCATCGGGAACAATCTTCCTGCATCTAGCCTGTCCAACTAGCCTGTCATGGCTGATCATCCAAAATCAGTACTCCGTTCCTGCTTTCTCCCCACATCCCTTGATTCCCTTAGCCCTAAGAACTAAATCTAACTCTTGCAAACTTCTACTTAATTTATGAGGGGCATCGACAGGGTAGGCAGTCAAAACCTTTTTACCAGCCTGGCAAAAATCAAATACTGGAGGGCAAAGCTTTCAGGTGAAAAAGGCAGAGTTTAAAAAAATAGATACATGGATAGGAAAGGTTTGTTGTTCAAGCACATGCAGGTTGGACTAGTTTAGTTTAGAGGTACATCGCGGAAACAGGCCCTTCGGCCCACCGGGTCCGCGCCGACCAGCGATCCCCGCACATTAACACTATCCTACACACACTAGGGATCATTTTTACATTTATCAAGCCAATTAACCTACAAACCTGTACGTCTTTGGAGTGTGGGAGGAAACCGAAGATCTCAGTTTAAGAGTAAGGGGTCGGCCATTTAGAACAGAGATGAGGAAAAACTTTTTCAGAGTTGTAAATCTGTGGAATTCTCTGCCTCAGAGGGCAGTGGAGGCCAATTCTCTGAATGCATTCAAGAGAGAGCTAGATAGAGCTCTTAAGGATAGCGGAGTCAGGGGGTATGGGGAGAAGGCAGGAACGGGGTACTGATTGAGAATGATCAGCCATGATCACATTGAATGGTGGTGCTGGCTCGAAGGGCCGAATGGCCTCCTCCTGCACCTATTGTCTATTGCCTATCGCAGAGAAAACCCACGCAGGTCACGGGGAGAACATTCCGACTCCGTGCAGACGGCGCCCGTAATCTGGATCGAACCCGGGTTTCTGGCGCTGCATTCGCTGTAAGGCAGCAACTCTACCGCTGCACCACCGTGCCACCCATGTCAATGGGGCATTTTGGTCAGCATGGACAAGTTGGGCGGAAGGGCTTGTTTCCGTGGTGTGCGACACAGGGTGGTGGGTGCCTGGAACATGCTGCCTGGGGCTGGTGGTGGAGGCATGGGTGTGCCAGGGATGAAGGCCAATGGACATGTAGGAAGGAACTACCGATGCTGGCTTAAACCCAAGATAGACACAAAATGCTGTAGTAACTCAGCGGGACAGGCAGCATCTCTGGAGTGAAGGAATGGGTGGACGTTTCGGGTCTGAAGAAGGGTCTCGACTTGAAACATCACCCAATCCTTCTATCCAGAGATGCTGCCTGTCCCGCTGAGTTACTCCAGCATTGTGTATCTATGGAGGCATATGGATTATGTATCATATCATATCATATCATATATATACAGCCGGAAACAGGCCTTTTCGGCCCTCCAAGTCCGTGCCGCCCAGCGATCCCTGCACATTAACACTATCCTACACCCACTAGGGACAATTTTTACATTTACCCAGCCAATTAACCTACATACCTGTACGTCTTTGGAGTGTGGGAGGAAACCGAAGATCTCGGAGAAAACCCACGCAGGTCACGGGGAGAACGTACAAACTCCTTACAGTGCAGCACCCGTAGTCAGGATCGAACCAGAGTCTCAGACAGATAAGAGTTGGTTCGGCCTTCATGTTCGGTACAGACATTGTGGGCCGAAGGGCCTATTTTAGTGCTGTGTTGTTCTATGTTTTATGTAGTTCATGAGTGGGGTGTTTGTCAAAAAGCAGTCACTATCTTTCTGAAGAAACATAAAGATAGCTGCAGTATTTATAATTGACAGTAGATGTCAGTGCCACATCACATCTTGGGCAATGAATCCCTTCCAATCCAGTATTGGGGATGAGCGTATTCATTAGATCATTAGATCATGTGATAGGAGTAGAATTAGGCCATTCGGCCTAATGGCTGATCTCTGCCTCCTAATCCCATTTTCCTGCCTACTCTCCATAACCCTTGACACCCTTTCTAATCAAGAATTTGTCTTATATCCACTGACTTGGCCTCCACAGCCTTCTGTGGCACAGAATTCCACAGATTCACCACCCTCTGACCAAAGAAATTCCTCCTCATCTCCTTCCTAAAATAACGTCCTTTAATTCTGAGGCTATGACCTCTGGTCCTAGACTCTCCCACCAGTGGAAACATCATCTCCACATCCACTCTATCCAAGCTTTTCACTATTCTGTACGTTTCAATGAGGTCCTCCCTCATCCTTCTAAACTCCAGCGAGTACAGGCCCAGTGCTGTCAAACGCTCACCATATGTTAGTGTTGGATGTGGGAGTTCCACTGATTCATTGGTCTAGACCGAACAGTGTGAGGTTTCAGTTCTGGCATTCAAAGTACCATTTGCACTTCACTGATGAACGATTGAGGGAAAATCACAGCGTGGAAACGTGCTGGAAAACCGGTTCCAATCCTGAATTCGGTTGTGGAGTTTGCACCTTCTCTCTCTGCGCGTGTGGGTTTCCAATGTGTGCTCCGGTTTCCTCCTCCCACATCACAAAGACTAAGTAAGTCTCACCCACCCCTACACACTAGGGGCGATTCGCACAGGCCAATTAACCCACAAACCTGCACATCTTAGTTTAGCTTCAGTGTTAGTTTCAGAGATACAGCGCGGAAACAGGCCCTTTGGCCCACTGTGTCTGTGCAGATCATCCATCCCTGTACGCTAGTACTATCCTACACACACTAGGGACAATTTACAAATTTTACAGAAGCCAATTAACCCACAAACCTGTTCGTCTTTGGAATGTGGGAAGAAACCGAAGATCCTGTAGGAAACCCACGCAGTCACAGGCTGAACGTGCAAACTCCGTACAGACAGCACCTGCGGTCATGAGTGAACCCAGGTCTATGGTGATGTGACACAGTGGCTCTACCTGCTGCGCCAGTGTGTCGCCCTGAGCCTAACTAGGTTAGGGATGGATAATAAACATTGGCATTTGCAATGAATGAATAAACAAACAAAGACTCGATGGATATTGAACTGGAATATACCTGGCTGGACTGGTTATTCTTACTCTGGTCTGTAGGTTAATTATTCTGAGTTTGCTTTGTAGGTTAATTGGCCACTGTAAATCGCCCTTAGTGTGTAGGGAGTGGATGTGAAAGTTTAGTTTATTGTCACGTGTACCGAGGTACAGTGAAAAGCTTTTGTGCGCGCTAACCAGTCAGCGGAAAGACAATATCATATCATATCATATACATACAGCCGGAAACAGGCCTTTTCGGCCCTCCAAGTCCGTGCCGCCCAGTGATCCCTGTACATTAACACTATCCTACACCCACTAGGGACAATTTTTACATTTACCCAGCCAATTAACCTACATACCTGTACGTATTTGGAGTACGAGATTACAATCGAGTCATTCACAGTGTGTATAGATACATGATAAGGGAATAACGTTTAGTGCAAGGTAAAGCCCGTAAAGTCCGATCAAGGATAGTCCGAGGGTCACCAGTGAGGTAGATAATCGTTCTATCTAGTGTGATGGTTGGTTGGCATGTTCTCGGTGGGCTGAGGGGAGCTGATGGATATTTATTACAGGGAGTTGGTGTAGGTATTGTGCATTCACTTTTCAAGCTGTCAAAGATTTTTTGTTTTGCCTTGAAATGTGGTAATTTTCCTTTTGATCACTGGGGATTATTGATGGGTTTTATACAGTAGAGAAAACTACTGGGCAATCCGTCAAAATGGAAGGAAGGTTTTGTCCTGTCATTGCGTATTTTTTGACGTTCATGTTCATACCATCGAGAGGGCCAGAGTTTATTGGCTCTTCTCAATCCACCCCCTCTGAGGGGAATGTGTAGAAGGAACTGCAAGTGCTGGTTTATGCCAAAATGCTGGAGTAACTCAGCGGGACAGGCAGCATCTCTGGATGGAAGGGTCTCGACCTGAAACGTCACCTATTCTTTCTCTCCAGAGATGCTGCCTGACCCGCTGAGTTACTCCAGCTTTTTGTGTTTATCTATTCTTTTCAGGAGAAGTGTTGTTTGAGTACATAGCAGACAGTGCTGTGATAAGTTAATCCGCAACCTCAAACAGCCTATCTTACAAGCTGCCTTGGTCAACTTACAAAGAATCCAAGCTCCTTGTTTGCCGACTGATAAACCATACCTCGAGAGCACTGTGGCCCTGGTTATTGAAGCTGTCTCAGAGGATTAAATGGGGCCCAATCCTTTAATTTGTCAATTTCCCTTTTCGGCTTTGCTCTATCTCAGTTGAGGTTTAATTCTAAATTCTCTTAACTTGGCAAACCAGCACTAAACTGTGATTTATCGGAGTATTCTGGGAAAAATAGTGACAAACTTCACCTCTTCTCAATCCATTCCCTCTGCTTCAGCCCAGCAGCAGCGTCAGAGGTCAATGGGCAAAGACTAAAAATAGGCTTGCATGATCAGGTCAAACCTGCCCGGAGGTTGTGACAGAACTTTGACGTTTTCCACCTTTATCTTCCTCCATCCCAGTTATTTTTGCTGATGTACTTTGTAGGGGAAGAAAAAAGCAGATGCTGGAAATCTAAAATAAAAAGAGTGAGGGTCAGAGATGCACAGCCGTGTGCGTGTGCGTGCGTGTGCGTGCGTGTGCGTGTGCTATGCACGATACCTTGTGATAGAACTTTATTTATCCCAGGAGGGAAATTGATCTGCCAACAGTCATTAAAAACACAAAATACATGAAACATGAAATTAAAGGGATGGGTGGAAAGGATTGGGGATGTGCAAAGATTGGGGGGTGGGGGGGGGGGGGGGGGGGGGGGGTGGGTGGGGGGGGGGGGGGGTGGGTGGGGGGTGGGGAGGAAGTCAGTCTACCCCACGACAGAAGGGGGAGGAGTGAGTGTGATAATTCGGCCCAGCAAGTCTACTCCGCCATTCAATCCTTTGGACCAAAGGGCCTGTTTCCAAGCTGTATTTCTAATCTACTCTGTCGTGGCTGCTCTATCTCTCCCTCCTAACCCCATTCTCCTGACTTCTCCCCATAACCCCTGACACCCGTACTAATCAAGAATCTATAATAATAATAATAATAATATTCATTTATTGTCATTGCAACGAGTACAACGAAATTAAAAAATAGCCAATCCTGACGGTGCGTACAAACATATATGCAATAAATGCAAAAACAAATAAATACATAAATACAATTAAATACAATTATATTAAGTACAAGATTTTTTAACGGTGTTGCCTAGTGCAAAGGTAGTGTTCAGTTCTCGTATGGCCCTGGGGTAAAAACTGTTCTTAAGTCTGTTTGTTCGGGATTTGATCGACCTGAAACGTCGACCAGAGGGCAGATGAACAAACAGACGGTGGCCGGGGTGGGATGGATCTTTTATTATTTTGCCTGCTCTACTGAGGCAGCGTAGGCTGAACAGGTGCTCCAGGGAGGGCAGTGAGCAGCCGATGATCTTCTGGGCCTTAAAAATATCCACTGACTTGGCCTCCACAGCCGTCCGTGGCAGAGAATTCCACGGATTCACCACCCTCTGACTAAAGACATTCCTCCTCAGATACAGGGCGAGAGGGGGCCATCATTATGGGCTCTGCATTTCCTTGCATTTGTTCTAAATACCGTCTATATCTCTCGTTCTCCTTTCTCCTGACTCTTGGTCTGAAGAAAGATCTCAATGGGTGTACTGTGTTCCATTTTGGTCGCCCTGCTGTAGGAAGGATGCTCCAAAGCTGGAAAGAGTGCAGACAAGAGGATGTTGCCAGGGACTCGAGGCCCTGAGCTGTTGGCAGAGATTGGGCAGGTTATGACTTTATTCCTTGTAGAGCAGGAGGCTGAGGGGTGATCTTAGAGGACTATGTATAATCGTGAGTCTGAAGAAGGGTCTCGACCTGAAACGTCACCCATTCCTTCTCTCCAGAGATGCTGCCTGTCCCGCTGAGTTACTCCAGCATTTTGTGTCTATCTTCAGTCTAAACCAGCATCTGCAGTTCCTTCCTACACAGTATTTCTCTGCTGCCTTAACAGTTTGTAATTTTCTAATCATCACATTTGAAGGTCTTAGGAAGACAAATGAAATTTTTGTTGTTGTGCTTAATTTCATTATTTCAGCTGATAGCTTGGTGGTCGCCAGTTAGTGGTATTACTGCCTCACAGCTCTAGGTCATTGGGTTCGATCCTGACCTTGATACTGTGTGTAGTTTACACATTCTCCCTCTGACCTGCAAACATTTTAAACCGGGCGCTCTGGACTCGTGTAATTGGGGTCATTGTACTCTCAATCTGATCTCGATCTGATGCAAACAAGGTTATTTTCACTGTGTCCCAGTACAGGTGACAATATCAGCAAATCAAACCGAGCCGCACGGTGGCGCAGAAGTAGAGTTGCTGCCTCACAGCGCCAGAGACCCCGGTTCGATCCCGACCTCAGGCGCTGTCTGTACGGAGTTTGTACGTTCTCCCCGTAACCATGTGGGTTTTCTCCGGGGGCTCTGGTTTCCTCCCACACTCCAAAGACACGTAGGCTTGCAGGCTAATTAGCTTGGTAAAATTGTAAATTGTCCCTCTGTGTGTGTGTGTGTGTAGGTGTTAGTGTGTAATTGTCCCTCATGTGTGTAGGTGTTAGTGTGTAGGTGTTAGTGTGTAATTGTCCCTCTGTGTGTGTAGGTGTTAGTGTTAGTGTCAGAAGTAGGCACAGACTCGGTGGGCCGAAGGGCCTGTTTCCGAGCTGTATCTCTAATCTAAAAAACTAAACCAAACTTTTGCACAAGTTCACTAATTTCTGGAAATATTCTCTGAGTGAAATACCAGTGTGGTCAAGTGAAGATTTATTATTTTAAGATGAATTAATATGTGTTACATGTAGGAGCAATCTCATTTGTGTGATTTAGTTATGACATGTTTTATGAGTGTAAAATATACATAATTCAAAATAAAGGGGTGCTTTTAAATTATGATGGGCTTTTAAAGGAATGAGAAAGTACTTATAGATGTCTTGATTTCAAGCCCAGCACGTCCAAGCAGGGAGTTGGACATCTGCCAGCTTATCATCTACCTTCTCACAGCACATTCCAAGGATCAACCACATTCAGTATCTCAGTACTGAAATCAAAGGGGATTTGATGGGCATGCGAGAGATGGAGGGAGGGAGGGGGAGGTGGAGAGGGAGGGAGAGAGGGAGGGAGGTGGCGAGCAAGGGAGAGAGGTGGAGAGGGAGGGAGGTGGAGAGAGGGAGGGAGGTGGAGAGAGGGAGGTGGAGAGAGGGAGGTGGAGATAGGGAGAGAGGGAGGTGGAGAGAGAGGGAGGGAGGTGGAGAGAGAGGGAGGGGGAGGGGAAGGGTGAGGGAGGGATTGTGAGGGAGGGGGAAGGATATTCATATATAGATATAGATAAAGAGAGAGAGGTACAGAGAGAGTATATATAGAGAGAGAGGTATATATGTATACAGAGGTATAGAGATAGTTTAGAGAGAGGGGTATATATGTACAGCAAGAGGTATAGAGAGAGAGAGAGGGGTATGGAGAGATGTATATATACAGAGAGAGGTATAGACAGAGAGAGAGAGGTATAGAGAGAAATATATATACACAGAGGTAGATAGAGAGAGGTATATACGGATAGAGAGATGCAGAGAGAGAAATATATATATATATAAAAGGGGCGTGGCTGTGTTCTGCAGCTGAGGCTCACCGGCAGTCTCTCCGTTTTTGTTGTTGTTTTTTTGTCATTGTCGTTGTTAAATGTACGTTTTGTTTTATTTTTAATTCTGTGTATGTGGGGGGGTGGTGGGGGGGGTTGGGGGAAACCTTTTTTAAATCTCCTCAACGTAGATGCGACCTTTACCGTGTCGTATCTCCGTTCGCGCTACGGCCTAACATCGTGGAGTCGGCGGCCTCCAGCTGGGATCGACCTCGAAGACTCCGGTCGCAGGGCCTGGACTTACCATCTCGGAGGCTTCGGCCGTTGGGCCCTGCAGACCGCAACATCGGGAGCTCGCAGGTCCCTGGCTGGCGACCGGCTTTTGGGAGCTCCAGCTGTAGCAGCTTCGACCGCCCCGAAGCGCGAGGTACGATCGACCCGCTCGCAGGCCCTTCATCGCCCTGCGTGGCCCGGCCGCAGCACTTTACATCGCCCGGTGGGGGCTCAGGACTTTCATCGCCCTGCGTGGCTCGGCCGCAGCATTTTCCATTGCCCAGTGGGGGCCCAGGACTTTCATCGGCCTGCTCGGCTCGGCCCTGGGACTTTCCATCGCCCGGTGGGGGCTTCAAGGGGTTGGGAGCCTCGATCGCCTCGTGGCACCACGGGAGAAGAATGAGGAGGAGATAAGACTTTGCCTTCCATCACAGTGAGGGTATGCCTAGAGCAATCACTGTGATGGCTGTTTTGTGTAAAAAATTGTATCTGTGTGTCTTGTGCTCTTTAATGTCTACTGCCGGACCCTGACGTGAGAGGACGCTGGCGTTGTGTATTCGCCGCTTTTCCGTCAGGATAGTTTGTCTGTTTGTTTCTATGTTAATTGTATTTGTAAAGCGCTTTGAGCATGTGATAAGGCGCTATATAAAATAAATATATTATTATTATTATTATATATATATATAGACAGAGAAGTAGAGGTAGAGAGAGAGGTATATACATACAGAGAGAGGTATATATATATATATATATATATATAATACAGAGAGAATATATAAGTGGCTGGGGAACTGGGAAACACGGATCAGGGGCATGGTCCTGGGGGGATTTTCCCCCAGTGAGCTAGCATGATTCCATTGGACTGAATGGCCATATCTTAACTAAACTACTAAACAGTTCTCCTACACATGAGGGGCATTTTACAGAGGCTAATTGATCTACAAATTAATCTTTGTGTTGTGGGAGGAAACCGGAGCACACGGGGGGAAACCCACGCGGTCACGTGGGGAGCGTACAAACTCCGTGCAGACAGCACCCGAGGTCAGGATGGAAGTGGGGATCACTGGGGCGGTGAGGCTGAGACCTCTAGCCGCCCTGCCTCGTGGTCCCCTCGAGTTACTCCCACCCAGTTTCTCTTGTGTCGAGCTCCACGCTGAGGGTGGACATTATGAAAGATGTGTAGGCAGGAACTGCAGATGCTGGTGTACACCAAAGATAGGCACAAAATGCTGGAGCAACTCAGCAGGACAGGCAGCATCTCTGGAGAGAAGGAATGGGTGACTTTTTGGGTTGAGAGACACCACCAATTCCTTCTCTCCAGAGATGCTGCCTGTCCTGCTGAGTTGCTCCAGCATTTTGTGTCTATCTCCAATACAAATAAGAGTTGCATACGAGAGGTCAGGGTTGGAGTACTGAGAAACAGTGAGAGTGTTGGTGGGGAGCCTCAGATCTTTTCACAACGCTATCATTTGATGTAATCACTGGTGACTGGAGCGTGATGCACTATTCTGATGATACTGTCACTGCTAAATCCAAGTAATAAATCTCTAACCCACCTGGTTATGATTGCACGTCTGATTTAGATGGTCTTTTGTGTTGCGTAGTAACTGGCACTAGCAATCCAGGTTGTGTTATTGAGGAAGAAGGAACGATGACAAAGAATGGGTCGACTGGGCTTGTATTCACTGGAATTTAGAAGGATGAGAGGGGATCTTATAGAAACATATAAAATTCTTAAGGGATTGGACAGGCTAGATGCAGGAAAAATGTTCCCCATGTTGCGGGAAGTCCAGAACCAGGGGGTCACAGTTTAAGAATAAGGGGTAGGCCATTTCGGACTGAGATGAGGAAAAACCTTTTCACCGAGAGAGTTGTGAATTCTCTGCCACAGATGGCAATGGAGGCCAATTCACTGGATGTTTTCAAGAGAGAGTTAGATCTTAGGGTTAATGGTATCAAGGGATATGGGGAAAAAGCAGGAACGGGGTACTGATTTTGGATGGTCAACCATGATCATATTGAATGGCGGTGCTGGCTCGAAGGCCGAATGGCCAATTCCTGCTCCTATTTTATATGTTTCTGTCAGATCCCCTCTCGTCCTTCCAAATTCCAGCGAATACAAGCCCAGTTCTTGCCCAGGATATGACGCATGATGGTAGCAGAATTAGGCCATTCGGCCCATCAAATCCACTCCGCCATTCAATGATTGCTGATCTATCTCTCTCCCTCCTAACCCCATTCTCCTGCCTTCTCCCTGTAACCTCTGACACCCGTATTAATCAAATTCATTGCTATGCTTTGTAGCAGTGTGATCATGAAGAGAGCCAGCAAATGCAAGATTCATTCTTTGGAGATAAGACCTGGCTGGGCTTTGTAATTACATTGATTTCTCAGTTACCTGTCTCCCCTCGACTTATCCCACTCTCCCAGAGGCAGCATCACTAACTGCTGAAGAGACCAATACCAATCGTGATGCCCTCCCCCTTTAATGCCTCTGTGCTGTGCAGGAAAGAACTGCAGATGCTGCTTTCCACCGAAGGTAGACGCACACATGCTGGAGTAACTCAGCGGGGCAGGCATCATCTCCGGAGAGGAGGAATTGGTGACGTTTCGGGTCGAGACCCTTCTTCAGACTTCAGACCAGGTCTCGACCCGAAACGTCACCCATTCCTTCTCTCCAGAGACGCTGCCTGTCCCGCTGAGTTACTCCAACATTTTGTCTCGTCTTCGGTTTAAACCAGCGTTTGCAGTTCCTTCCTACACAATAAAATGAGGCCATTCACTCTTCTGAAGAAACTATCCCTGGACTATCCACATAGTCTGGGGGATTGAAACACAATTCTGTGCATGGGCTCCCATGCAGAATGTTGGGTAGATATTTATCCTTGGCACAGACACGGTGGGCCGAAGGGCCTGTTTCTGTGCTATATCTCTAAACTCTAAACTCAGTTGCATCCATTAAAGGCAGATTCTGTGAGGAATGCACGTTGATTTTTTTTTTAAAGGCCGTAGAGTCTGTGTGGAGTTAGAGAGTCTGGCAATGGAACAGTTCAGGGATAGTTTCTTCAGAAGACCGAATGGCCTCATTTTATCGTGTAGGAAGGAACTGCAGATGCTGGTTTACACTGAAGATAGACACAAAATGCTGGAGTAACTCAGCAGGACAGGCAGCATCTCTGGAGAGAAGGAATGGGTGATGTTTCGGGTCGAGGCCCTTCAGACTGAGAGTCGGGGGAAGGGAATGGGTGACGTCTCGACCCAAAACGTCACCCATCCCTTCTCTCCAGAGATGCTGCCCGTCCCGCTGAGTTACTCCAGCATTTTGTGCCTATCTTCGGCCTCATTTTATTCCTGCACCATTTCTACACTTCAACACGAGGAGAGGAGTTGTCATTCTGCTTTGCTTGGTGCAGAAGCTATTGAATGGTAGTTAACCAGTGATGTTAGTGGCAAGCAATCAGTCAGCGAGCGCTGGGTAATTACTCAATGTCACGGTGACTCCAGCAAGCACACTGAAGGCAGGTCAACTCCACATCCTTAACGCACTTTCTGGATGGCCATAGATACTGCACTTCTTACTGACACCCACGTCCCACAAATCAATTAAAACATTGATTGTGAGAAAGAAAGTCCTTCCAAATATCCAGCCCTTTATCACTTTGTTAACCCTGTTCTACGATGGAGTTACAGTCACTGTCATCGAACGTGACTCTCAAACTCTGCATACAAAGTTTCCACCAAGGACAAATAAAGGCCCAGGGCCTCATTTAAAAGACACTTGGATCGTTGCATAGATCGGGAAGGTTTGGAGGTTGCAGGCTAGGCAGACTATCTTAGATGGGGCATCTTGGTCAGCATGGTCATGTTGGGCCGAAGGGCCTGTTTCCGTGCTCTACGACTCTCATCCCCCAAGTCCCAAACTCTTGCTCTTCCCTGCAAGTTGTTCAATCGAGTGCTTGTCAATGGTTTAAAAGATAAATAGAGTCACAGAGTCATAAGGTGTGGAAACAGGCCCTTCGGCCCAACTTGCCCACACGGGCCAACATGTCCCAGCTACACTAGTCTCGCCTGCCCGGATTTAGCCTGGATATAGATGACAAACAGTAATGGCCCAGCACCGAACCCTGGGCCACACCACTAGTCTCAATCATTGTTGAGTTATTCCCACACCTGACCACTGCTCTTGTCCCATCAAACTCATCGAATGCTTCATCACGCGCCCGCCTTTGGGGAAAACCAGCCCCAGCTCCATCTCCCTGCTTGAACGCAGAGCCTGAAGCTTCACGGGTGACAGGGTGGCGCAGCGGTAGAGTTGCTGCCTTACAGCACTGGAGTCCCGGGTTCGATCCTGACCATGGGTGCTGTCTGCACGGAGTTTGCACGTTCTCCCCGTGACCCGCGTGGGTCTTCTCCGGTTTCCTCCCACACTCCCTAGTGTGTGTAGGGTGGTGTTAGTGTGCGGGGATCGCTGGTCGGCGCGGACTGGGTGGGCCGAAGGGCCTGTTTCTGTGCTGTATCTCTAAACCAAACTAAATATCAGGATCCAGTGCGGAAAATCATACGATGCTGCTCTGAGGAACTGCCTTCAGACTGAGATTCAGGGAGGAGGGAAACTAACGGTGTAAAATTCTTGCTATTGAGGGCGTGCAGCATAGGTTTACTAGGGGCCACAGTTTAAGAATAAGGGGTAGGCCATTTAGAACGGAGATGAGGAAAAACCTTTTCAGTCAGAGAGTTGTGAATCTGTGGAATTCTCTGCCTCAGAAGGCAGTGGAGGCCAATTCTCTGAATGCATTCAAGAGAGAGCTAGATAGAGCTCTTAAGGATAGCGGAGTCAGGCGGTGTGGGGAGAAGGCAGGAACGGGGTACTGATTGAGAATGATCAGCCATGATCACATTGAATGGCGGTGCCGGCTCAAAGGGCCGAATGGCCTCCTCCTGCACCTGTTGTCTATTGTCTATTGTTAATTCCCGGAATGGCGGGACTGTCGTATGTTGAAAGAATGGAGTGACTAGGCTTGTATACACTGGAATTTAGAAGGATGAGAGGGGATCTTATCGAAACGTATAAGATTATTAAGGGGTTGGACACTTTAGAGGCAGGAAACATGTTCCCAATGTTGGGGGAGTCCAGAACCAGGGGCCACAGTTTAAGAATAAGGGGTAGGCCATTTAGAACTGAGATGAGGAAAAACCTTTTCAGTCAGAGAGTTGTGAATCTGTGGAATTCTCTGCCTCAGAAGGCAGTGGAGGCCAAGTTAAGATCGGCCCCCACAGCTCCTCCACCATTACGCTCAGCACTGGCTCCCCGCAGGGCTGTGTGCTGAGCTCCCTCCTCTATGCCCTGTACACACATGACTGCACTCCTATCCACCCCTCCAATTCAATCATCAAATTTGCAGACGACACAACTGTGGTTCGGTCTGATCACTGGAGGAGATGAGTCAGCGTACAGAGGCAAGGTCTGTGCTCTGTCCGGATGGTGCGAGGCAAATAATCTCGCACTAAACACAAGCAAGACAAAAGAAATGGTGCTGGACTTCAGGAGACACAGAGCAGCTCCCACCCCACTTCATATAAATGGGGAGGAAGTGGAGAGGGTCTCCACTTTCAAGTTCCTAGGGACCACCATCTCCCAGGACCTCTCCTGGACTGCAAATACCAAAGTGGTAGTGAAAAAGTCACAGCAGAGAGCGTACTGGCATACTGCACCATTGTGTGGTATGCTGGCTGCTCGGCTGCAGGCCAGAAGGTCGTCAAGACAGCAGAGAAAATCATCGGCTGTCCACTACCTTCTCTGAAGAACATCACCAGCTCGCGCTGTCTGAACAGGGCCAGAAGTATAATCAGGGACAGCACTCATCCAGGACACGAATTGTTTGCTCTCCTGCCCTCTGGGAGGCACCACAGGAGCCTAAGGGCCAGGACAAATCGACTCAAAAACAGTTTCTTTCCCATGGCCATTAGAACAGTGAATGGAAGCACGTGACTTGACCACTCTCATTTTCGTCGCACATTTTTTAAAACAAAAAGCAACATTTTTTTAGAATTTTAGGTGTAAAACTCATTCATTATTTATTAGGTTTTTAAATTGTTTTTTATTGATACTGGTATTTGTTGTGTTGGTTCGTATGTCTGTGCGATTGTCTTTGAAAGATACGCACTGTCGCACTATTATCAGCTGTAGCACTTCTAATTTGGTTGTACCTTGCGTACAATGACAATAAAGACATATTATTATTATTATTCATTTGTAATAAAACACCTTTGAGATACCCTGAAAGGAACATGAAGCCATTTCATAAATTCACAAGCCATAGGAGTAGAATTAGGCCATTCGGCCCATCGCATCTACTCCGTCATTCAATCATGTCTGAACTATCTTTTCCTCTCAACCCCATTCTCCTGCCTTCTCCCCGTAACCTTTGACACCCGTACTAATCAAGAACCTTCGTTTAGTTTAGAGGTACAGCGCGGAAACAGGCCCTTCAGCCCACCGAGTCCGCACCGACCAGCGATCCCCGCACACTAACACAACCCCACACACAACCCCACACACACACACACACTGTGGACAATTTTACAATTATACCAAGCCAATTAACCTACAAACCTGTATGTCTTTGGAGTATGGGAGGAAACCGAAGATCTTGGAGAAAACCTAGTATAAGAAAATAACTGCAGATGCTAGTACAAATCGATTTATTCACAAAATGCTGGAGTAACTCAGCAGGTCAGGCAGCATCTCGGGAGAGAAGGAATGGGTGACGTTTCGGGTCGAGACCCTTCTTCAGTCTGAAGCTATTTTTGGAAGCTATTAAATAAATGAAGCTTAGTAGAATTGCTAATATTAGGCTGGTCAAGTGATCCTAGAACACAGTTTACAAAATGTGATTCGCAATCTCAGCCAGGAACCCCATCTCCTCAATTGGTTTGAAGGATCAGGGATTATTTCATCAGTACTTGATAAATTCGCTGGCATCATGATCCACTTTATATTATGGATCTTGTCAGTGCTTTATGAGCATGCTGTCATTTATAGAATACTTTTATTATGCAACTGGACTGAAGATTTGCCCAGAATGGAGATAAATCAGTAGGAGTCAGTGTGCAGTTTCTGGCACGGTAGTCTTTGTAATCATCAAAGGAACCATCGTCAGCTGAAGGACAGTGGGCAGATTGAGGGGTCTGAAGAAGGGTCTCGACCCGAAACCTCACCCATTCCTTCTCTCCACAGATGTCCTGCTGAGTTACTCCAGCATTTTGCTTTAATAGTCATAGAATGATACAGTGTGGAAACAGCCCAACTTGCCCACACTGGCCAACATGTCCCAGCTACACTAGTCCCTCCTGCCTGCATTTGGTCCATATCCCTCCAAACCTGTCCTATCCATGTACCTGTCTAACTGTTTCTTAAATGATGGGATAGTCCCAGCCTCAACTACCTCCTCTGGCAGCTTGTTCCATACACCCACCACCCTTTGTGTGAAATGGTCACCACTCAGATTCCTATTAAATCTTTTCCCCGTCACCTTGAACCTCTGGTCCTCGATTCCCCTACTCTGGGCAAGAGACTCTGTGCATCTACCCAATCTATTCCTCTCATGATTTTATACACCTCAATAAGATTACCCCTCATCCTCCTGCGCTCCAAGGAATGGAGACCCAGCCTACTCAACCTCTCCCTGTAGCTCAGACCCTCTAGTCCTGGCAACATCATCGTAAATCTTCTCTGAACCCGTTCAAGCTTTTCACTATCTTTCCCATAACGTGGTGCCCAGATCTGAACACAGTACTCTAAATGCGGTCTCACCAACATGTATCTTCGTTAGGTTGAGGGGATGTCCTTTGTTTTGTCTTTGCACACTTGTGATTCTGTCCATCCATAGTCCATCCATACACAGTCCCTGCGACATACAGTGATGTGCAGGGAGTTATTCATTAGGATCCACATGAATGAAAGATACTGATATCATGCCTTGTGTGGGACCAAGGATCCGTTGAATTCAGGAAATGTGAGTTTGAGTTTGCGATGTGAGCTAAGTCCACAAGGTCAATAGACAATAGACAATAGGTGCAGGAGTAGGCCATTCAGCCCTTCGAGCCAGCACCGCCATTCAATGCGATCATGGCTGATCACTATCAATCAGTACCCCGTTCCTGCCTTCTCCCCATACCCCCTCACTCCGCTATCCTTAAGAGCTCTATCCAGCTCTCTCTTGAAAGCATCCAACGAACTGGCCTCCACTGCCTTCTGAGGCAGAGAATTCCACACCTTCACCACCCTCTGACTGAAAAAGTTCTTCCTCATCTCCGTTCTAAATGGCCTACCCCTTATTCTCAAACTGTGGCCCCTTGTTCTGGACTCCCCCAACATTGGGAACATGTTATCTGCCTCTAATGTGTCCAATCCCCTAATTATCTTATATGTTTCAATAAGATCCCCCCTCATCCTTCTAAATTCCAGTGTATACAAGCCCAATCGCTCCAGCCTTTCAACATACGACAGTCCCGCCATTCCGGGAATTAATCTAGTGAACCTACGCTGCACGCCCTCCATAGCAAGAATATTCTTCCTCAAATTTGGAGACCAAAACTGCACACAGTACTCCAGGTGCGGTCTCACCAGGGCCCGGTACAACTGTAGAAGGACCTCTTTGCTCCTATACTCAACTCCTCTTGTTACGAAGGCCAACATTCCATTGGCTTTCTTCACTGCCTGCTGAACCTGCATGCTTCCTTTCATTGACTGATGCACTAGGACACCCAGATCTCGTTGAACTCCCCCTCCTCCTAACTTGACACCATTCAGATAATAATCTGCCTTTCTATTCTTACTTCCAAAGTGAATAACCTCACACTTATCTACATAAGTGAAAGGTGCAGAATTAGACCACTCGGCCCATCGAGTCTTCTCCCTGTAACCCCCTGTCCCCCTTGGGAAAGGTTTAGAGCAAGGGTTCCCAACCTGGGGTAAATTTACCCCCAGTGGGCAAATTTCGCCGACCCAGGGGGTAAATTTGAACAAAATAATAATGTTATAAACAGTATTGTAAAATTTCCCCTTTGTCGGTTGCTTTCCTATGGTAGAAGTGTAAACTCAAGTTACTGAACAAAACAGGGTGGGGGTAAATTCGCTTTCAAAACATTGCCAGGGGTACATGGGACGAAAAAGGTTGGTAACCCCTGGTTTAGAGGGATATAGGCCAAATGCAGGCAGGTGGGACTGGTGTAGATGGGGCATCTTGGTCGGTATGGGCAAGTTGGGCCGAAGGGCCTGTTTCCGTGTTGCATGACTCCATGACTCTAAGGTAAATTTAATATTTTAATTGGGGCAAAGAGTCCAATTACACCACGATTCACTGAACAGGTGACACAGGAGTGTAGAGCAACATCTAGTAGGAGCGAAAATAACATCTTTATAAAAATGTAGGGAATAGAGGATATTTACAACGGGCCAAGATCATTGTACTTAGAGCAGTGTGCAGGGCGGGCTGGAATGATGGGGGACTTTGCCCAATTATCTCCATTTTGATGGCTTATAGTAATGACAATATTTGCAGCTAACAATTGGTGTTAGATCTGCCAGCAACTCCCACATTTCACCGATGAAGAAGAGTAAAGTATGAAGGGTTTAAGAAACATGCCAATTGTTTTGCATGCAATGAGCTTCACACGGCAGCTTAATGGAAGTCATTACTACAGTTGACAACATCAGGTCTGCTGCACATCATCTGCTAATTCTCTCTGCTCCAGCACAACAGCTCATTGGAATAATTTACATTGGTGCATTCCTGGATGACACTGATTCTCACTGGAAACATGGGACTGGCATATGTTGATGCTCTCTTAATGTTCTAGTTGGTCGATCTTATTCAATGCTGCAAAGCTGAGGGGAACGCAGTGACTTTTTCTTCTTCAAGAAGGGAATCGTTTATGAAGGGAATTATTTAGTTTAGTTTAGTTTAGATACGCAGCGTGGAAACAGGCCCTTCGGCCCACTGGGTCCGCGCCGACCAGCGATCCCCGCACACTAACGCTATCCTACACACACCAGGGGCAATTTTTTACATTTATACCAAGCCAATTTACCTACAAACCTGTACGTCTTTGGAGTGTGGGATGAGAGGAGATCTTATCGAAACGTATAAGATTATTAAGGGGTTGGACATGTTAGAGGCAGGAAACATCTTCCCAATGTTGGGGGAGTCCAGAACAAGGGGCCACAGTTTAAGAATAAGGGGTAGGCCATTTAGAACGGAGATGAGGAAAAACTTTTTCAGTCAGACAGTTGTGAATCTGTGGAATTCTCTGCCTCAGAAGGCAGTGGAGGCCAATTCTCTGAATGCATTCAAGAGAGAGCTAGATAGAGCTCTTAAGGATAGCGGAGTCAGGGGGTATGGGGAGAAGGCAGGAACGGGGTACTGATTGAGAATGATCAGCCATGATCACATTGAATGGCGGTGCTGGCTCGAAGGGCTGAAAGGCCTCCTCCTGCACCTATTGTCTATTGTCTAAACCAAGGATCTCAGAGAAAACCCTTGCAGGTTTAGTTTAGTTTAGAGATACAATGTGGAAACAGGCCCTTCGGCCCACTGGGTCCGCGCCGACCAGCGATCCCCGCACACTAACACTATCCTACACACACCAGGGACAATTTTTTTTACATTTACCAAGCCAATTAACCTACAAACCTGTACGTCTTTGGAGTGTGGGAGGAAATCAAAGATCTCAGAGAAAACCCACGCGGGTCACGGGGAGAACGTACAAACTCCGTTCAGACAGCACCCGTAGTCGGGATGGAACCCGGGTCTCTGGCGCCGTGAGGCAGCAACTCTACCGCTGCGCCACCGTGACAACCACAGGTATCCGTAAAGTCCAGAAATAAGTTAAAGAGTACATCAGCGATTTGATAATAGCAGAGTTTGCACGTGAGGCCGTCTCACCTTTACAAGGTCATCAAAGATGGACAATGAACGCGGCCTTGACAATGAAACCTATTTCTCAAAATAACCGGAATGGCAGATTATAAGTCGCTGCCTCTGTGGAGGAGAGTTATTTACTGTGTGACCGAGCCGTTAAACGCTGATTTACAAGCCTTCACATTTTGCAGTAACCATGGAAACACAAGTTAATTATCGGAGTCAGAAAGCAGAGAACGAGTCTCTTCATTCCAGACGTTTACAGGTTCAATATCTGCAGTGCTAATAAATGTTTTATCTGGTATTTCAGATATGAATAATTTTGGTTCCCTGCTGTTGAAATTAATTTATTTTTCGTTCTTTGAGCGATTGAATCATTTCTTGTCTTTTATTTTAATTTAATTAGTTTGTTCACACATTGACTCGTTCTTAAAGGGGCATTGACCCATCTCCAGTCACGGCTGGGAATTCCACCCAGGGATCCTACACATGGAGTGTAAAACATCTCACGGTGGCATCTCAACATCTCATGTTGGCCTTCATAACAAGAGGAGTTGAGTGTAGGAGCAAAGAGGTCCTTCTGCAGTTGTACAGGGCCCTAGTGAGACCGCACCTGGAGTACTGTGTGCAGTTTTGGTCTCCAAATTTGAGGAAGGATATTCTTACTATTGAGGTAAGTTCACCAGGTTAATTCCCGGAATGGCGGGACTGTCATATGTTGAAAGACTGGAGCGACTAGGTTTGTATACACTGGAATTTAGAAGGATGAGAGGGGATCTTATTGAAGCATAAGATTATTAAGGGATTGGACACACTAGAGGCAGGAAACATGTTCCCAATGTTGGGGGAGTCCAGAACCAGGGGCCACAGTTTAAGAATAAGGGGTAGGCCATTTAGAACGGAGATGAGGAAAAACCTTTTCAGCCAGAGTTGTAAATCTGGAATTCTCTGCCTCAGAAGGCAGTGGAGGCCAATTCTCTGGATGCTTTCAAGAGAGAGTTAAATAGAGTTCTTAATGATAGCGGAGTCAGGGGGTATGGGGAGATGGCAGGAACGGGGTACTGATTTAGAATGATCAGCTATGATCACATTGAATGGTGGTGCTGGCTCGAAGGGCCGAATGGCCTACTCCTGCACCTATTGTCTATTGTCACAGCGCCAGAGACCTGGGTTTGATCCTGACTACAGGTGCTGTTTGTACGTTCATAAGGTCATAAGTGATAGGAGTAGAATTAGGCCATTCGGCCCATCAGGTCTACTCCGCCATTCAATCGTGGCTGATCTATCTCTCCCTCCTAACCCCATTCTCCTGCCTTCTCCCCATAACCTCTGACACCCGTACTAATCAATCAGACTCTGATCTGAAGAACTTGGTCTAAAGAAGGGTCTAGACCAGAAACGTCACATATCCATCTTCTCCAGGGATGCTGCCTGATCCGCTGAGTTACTCCAACACTTTGCGTCCTTAAGAATTTTGCATTCCCAGGATTAAATTAATCATTGGCATTCAACAGCACCATTAGTGGAGATCTATGAGTCTGAAGAAGGGTCTCGACCCGAAACATCACCCATTCCTTCTCTCCTGAGATGCTGCCTGACCTGCTGAGTTACTCCAGCATTTTGTGAATAAATACCTTCGATTTGTACCAGCATCTGCAGTTATTTTCTTATAGAACTATGAGTGTCCTCAGCTGAGATTTGGGGAAAATTCAATTAAATAATATTCATTTTGAATTTTCCTAATAGATTTGACCTTTGTGGAGGGTGTTGGTGAGTTTAAATAGTACAGAACATACAGCTGACTTGTTAGTGTGCGTGCGTGTAATGCAGCTTTCTAAAGTGCCAATTAGCTTTGTTAAGACATCACCCTTTTGTGTATACCACTTCTTTTTTGAAAGTCGTCACACTCCAGTAATTAAACTGTTGTCCAACAGAGCTGAAGGATTTACAGAAACTCCATTGCTGCATGTAAACTACTTCCAACTAAACGGTGGGACACATCAGAACGGTTCGTTCCCGCTCTCCCAGTAATCAATTAGCGATTAATTGCTCTGTCATTTTGTGCGACATTTTCTGAATTGTAAATGATTAGTTCTGTTCAGTTCTGGTTACAAAATCTCGCTGCTTCGTGGAGAGAAATCAAAGCATTGATTGGATAGGGTGGTGTTGCTACTTTCAATGATCAAGCATTTGCTTCTCAGTCTGGTCGGTTTACAAGTCAAACTGGCAGAGGAACTCTGAGCGAAGGAATGGGTGACGTTTCGGCTCGAGACCCTTCTTCAGACTGATGTCAGGGGAGGGGGCGGGACAGAGATAGTATGTAGTGGGAGACGGGAAGACAGTGGGAGAACTGGGAAGGGGGAGGGGATGGAGAGAGAGGGAAAGCAAGGGCTACTTGAAGTTAGAGAAGTCAATGTTCATACCGCTGGGATGTAAGCTGCCCAATCGAAATATGAGGTGCTGTTCCTCCAATTTGCGCTGGGCCTCACTCTGACAATGGAGGAGGCCCAGGACAGAAAGGTCAGATTGGGAATGGGAGGGGGAGTTAAAGTGCTGAGCCACCGGGAGATCAGGTTGGTTCACTCGGGCTGAGCGAAGGTGATCGCCAAGTCTGCGTTTGGTCTCACCGATATATATGAGTCCACATCTTGAACAACGGACACAGTAGATGAGTTTGGGGGAGGTGCAAGTGAACCTCTGTCTAACCTGTAAAGACTGTCGGGGTCCCTGGACAGAGTCGAGGGAGGAGGTATAGGGACAGGTGTTGCATCTCCTGCAGTTCTCTGTACAATTCTCTATACCGGCCTCCATCTGTGGCCGTCTACTGATTGTTTATTCTGTCCAGTTGAGGAGCATGTGTGGTCGTAGATTTTTTAGCAGCGGATGCAATAGATGAGGTTGGAGGAGGTGCAGGTGAACCTTTGTCTTTAGCAGCGGATGCATCGGCAAAACCAAGCGCAGGCTCGGCGATCACTTCGCTGAACACCTGCGCTCGGTCCGCATTAACCAAACTGATCTCCCGGTGGCCGAGCACTTCAACTCCCCCTCCCATTCCCAGTCTGACCTTTCTGTCATGGGCCTCCTCCAGTGCCATAGTGAGGCCCACCGGAAATTGGAGGAACAGCACCTCATATTTCGCCTGGGCAGTTTGCAGCCCAGTGGTATGAACATCGACTTCTCCAACTTTAGATAGTTCCTCTGTTCCTCTCCTCCCCTCCCCCTTCCCAGATCTCCCTCTATCTTCCTGTCTCCACCTATACCCTTGCTTTGTCCCGCCCCCCTGACATCAGTCTGAAGAAGGGTCTCGACCCGAAACGTCACGTCACCCATTCCTTCTCTCCTGAAATGCTGCCTGACCTGCTGAGTTACTCCAGCATTTTGTGAATAAATACCTTTGAGGAGCATGTGTGAAGCTTTCAATGCTGTAGTTTTATAAAAGCTCCATTGGTTTCTGAATGCTTTTATTCTTTATTCTGTTGCCATGGAGATTTGCTATAAGGTTTCCCGATAAAGGTGGCTGATTGATTCACCGATTGAGTTTTTTTCTGTCATTTCAGCCGTTTTTGAGTAGTTCTGTTCAGTTTAGTTTCGTGATGTAATAATAATAATAATAATGCATTACATTTATATAGCGCTTTTCATATACTCAAAGACGCTTTACAGGGATTTAGAGAACATAGGGAAGTGAATAAATAGATAAATAAGTAAATGAACAGAGAAAGGAGACAGAAGGTGAGGTGACCTTCAGTGGTTGAAGGCAGTACTGAACAGGTGAGACTTCAGTGATGTTTTGAATGTGGTGAGTGTGGAGGAGTCTCTGACGGTTTGGGGTAGTGAGTTCCATAGGGTGGGAGCAGCGATGGAGAAAGCCCTGTCCCCCCAGGATCTGAGTTTGGTCCGGATGTGGGGGGATAGGAGATTGGCAGCGGCAGAGCGGAGGGTGCAGGTGGGAGTGTGCCTGTGGAGGAGGCCGGTCAGGTAGGATGGGGCCAGGTTATGGAGGGCTTTGTAGGTCATGAGGAGGATTTTGTACTGGATTCTCTGGGGGATGGGGAGCCAGTGGAGTTTGTAAAGGACGGGGGTGATATGGTCACGGATCGGGGTGTGGGTGAGTAGACGGGCAGCGGAGTTTTGAATGTATTGAAGTTTACTGATGATTTTTGAGGGTGCGCCATAGAGGAGGCTGTTGCAGTAGTCCAGACGGGAGGTGATGAAGGCGTGGATGAGGGTTTCTGCAGCTGTGCAGGAGAGGCAGTGTGGATACAGTGTGGATACAGGTCCAACGTATTCATGTTGATCATTGACCACCCCCACACTGGTTCTATGTCCTCACACATTCGGGGCAATGTTCAGAAGCCAATTAACCTACAAACCCACACGTCTTTGGAGTGTGGGAGGAAACCGGAGCACCCGGAGAAAACTCGCGCGGTCAGGGGGAGAACGTACAAACTCCGTACAGACAGGATGGAACCCGAGTCTCTGGCGCTGTGAGGCAGCAACTCTACCGCTGCGCCACCGAGCCTATCCTTTCCATCATTGAATCTTGGTTCTCTTCTAGAAGAAGGGTCTTGACCCGAAACGTCACCCATTCCTTCTCTCCAGAGATTTTTAGATTTAATAGATTTAGAGATACAGCGCGGAAACAGGCCCTTCGGCCCACCGGGTCCGCGCCGCCCAGCGATCCCCGCACATTAACACTATCCTACACCCTAGGGACAATTTTTACATTAATTTTTACAGCCAATTAACCTACATACCTGTACGTCTTTGGAGTGATGCTGCCTGTCCCGCTGAGTTACTCCAGCATTTGGTGTCTACCTTGGTTCTCTTCATTTTGACGTGTTGTATTGATGCTCTGTCCAATATCTACCAGATGAGAGTCTGTGGTGCAGTAAACACTGGCTCCAAATTGCCTTTAATCAGATAATCGTGCTCTGAGGAGCAATGTGGATTGAGTTGCCTGTGAATGGATTACTAGCTCTGCCTTCAAAATATCCACTGACTTGGCCTCCACAGCCCTCTGTGGCAATGAGTTCCACACATTCACCACCCTCTGACTAAAGAATTTCCTCCTCACCTCCTTTCTAAAAGAGCGCCCTTTAATTCTGAGGCGGTGACTTCTCCCACCAGTGGAAACATCCTCTCCACATCCACTCTATCCAGGCCTTCCATTATTCTGTACGTTTCAATGAGGTCCCACCCCTCATCCTTCTAAACTCCAGCGAGTACAGGCTCAGTGCTGACAAACGCTCATCATGTGCTAACTCACTCATTCATGTTTAGACCGTAATGTTGTGTCCTTATTGTTTTGATGTTTTCATGCTTTATTCTTAATTGTTAACTGTCTCTTTGTGTTGTCGTTTGTGAGCGGAGCACCAAGGCACATTCCTTGTACGTGCACATACTTGGCCAATAAACCTATTCATTCATTCACTCAATCCTGGGATCGTTCTCGTAAAAACCTCCTCTGGACCCTCCTCTCCAGAGCCAGCACATCCTTCCTCAGATACGGGGCCCAAATTTGCTCACAGTGCTACAGTGACAAACACAGTTTCCAGCAGGGATATGCTTCATCTTGCGGAGTTGGCCACAAGAGGGAACAATTATTATTTTAACGGCAATTTGACATTGAGATTTTAAACGGAATGCTTGAGCATTTGTGACAATGTGATGACAATGTGGGTGATGTGTTTGGGGGGAAGTCCTGGCCTCATTGATGCTGTGCGGCAGACACAACACTCTTATTCACCGGGCATTTAGCGGCTGCTAAATCAAGCTCGCGGCCTCAAGCACCTGAAACCCAGTGCAAAGCAGTGACATTAACGTGAGCAGAAGATTTCCTTTACTTTCAGTTTGGCGATACAGTGCGGAAACAGGCCCTTCGGCCCACCGGGTCCACGCCGACCAGCAATCCCCGCACACTGCAGATGCTGGTTGTGCAGATCCACGGTGGCGCAGCGGTAGAGTTGCTGCCTTACAGCACTTGCAGCGCCAGAGACCCAGGTTCGATCCCGACTACGGGCGCCGTCTGTACGGAGTTTGTACGTTCTCCCCGTGACCTGCCTGGGTTTTCTCTGAGATCTCCTGTTTCATCCCACACTCCAAAGACGGACAGGTGTGTAGGTTAATTGGCTTGGTGTAAATGTAAATTGTCCCTAGTGTGTGTAGGATAGTGTTGATGTGTGGGGATCGCTGGGCGGCGCGGACTCGGTGGGCCGAAGGGCCTGTTTCCGCGCTCTATCTCTAAACTAAACATAAAAGGACACAAAGTGCTGGTTTAGTTTAGTTTAGTTTCGAGATACAGCGCGGATACAGGCCCTTCGGCCCACCGAGTCCGCGCCGCCCAGCGACCCCCGCACACTGGTTGAGGTGTGCGTTGTGCAGGGCGGTGGGCGGACTACCATTCTGGTCTTCACGATGAGCCCCAACACTTGTTACACCCACCTTAGGGAGCAGCCGTCACCTCAATAGACAATAGACAATGGGTGCAGGAGGAGGCCATTCAGCCCTTCGAGCCAGCACCACCATTCAATGTGATCATGGCTGATCATCCTCAATCAGTACCCCGTTCCTGCCTTCTCCCCATACCCCCTGACTCCGCTATCCTTAAGAGCTCTATCTAGCTCTCTCTTGAATGCATTCAGAGAATTGGCCTCCACTGCCTTCTGAGGCAGAGAATTCCACAGATTCTGAGTGAAAAAGTTTTTCCTCATCTCCGTTCTAAATGGCCCACCCCTTATTCTTAAACTGTGGCCCCTGGTTCTGGACTCCCCCAACATTGGGAACATGTTTCCTGCCTCTAACGTGTCCAACCCCTTAATAATCTTATATGTTTCGATAAGATCCCCTCACATCCTTCTATATTCCAGTGTATACAAGCCTAGTCGCTCCAGTCTTTCAATGTATGACAGTTCTGTTCCGATCCAGCGAGGAACTCCACGGTGGACATGGTGCCCCGTCCTGTCCCTGGTCCGACTCTTGAACTCAGACCCTGCCGACTCAGAGGCGAGGGTGTTCCCCGCTGTGTGTCCGCCACAGCAAAGACAGCTCGGGCTAACTTATAGGGCGGCACGGTGGCGCAGCGGTAGAGTTGCTGCCTCACAGCGCCAGAGACCCGGGTTCCATCCTGACTACGGGTGCTGTCTGTACGGAGTTTGTACGTTCTCCCCGTGACCTGCGTGGGCTTTCTCCAGGTGCTCCGGTCACCTCCCACACTCTAAAGACGCGCATGTTTGTAGGTTAATTGGCTCCCTAGATTGTCCCTGGTGGGTGTAGGATAGAACTAGTGTACTAGTGATCGCTGGTCGGTGTGGCCTTTGTGGGCCATGGGTTCTGAATCCACGCTGTATCTCTAAAACAAACTAAAATCACTAAGTGTGTAGGAAGGTGTTTATTCGCAAAATGCTGGAGTAACTCAGCAGGTCAGGCAGCATCTCAGGAGAGAAGGAATGGGTGACGTTTTCGGGTCGAGACCCTTCTGCAGGCTGAACTCTTTTACGATCTATGGAGCTGTTGTTAGTCTTCCCAGCAGTGTGAGCCACTTGTTCTCTGTCTCTTTCCACCACAGGGCAGGACCTCAGGTTCCCAGCTGTGGCTCTGTGGCTGACCGTCGGCCTGTCCATCTGCCTGGTGGCATTGCTGGCTGCCCTGGGTTACGTGTGCAGGAGGAAGATTCAGCAGAGCTGCAAGGAGGACCAGGGAGGTGAGTCCATGTTTATAAGTGGCGGCACGGTGGCGTAGCGGTAGAGTTGCCGCCTTACAGCGAATGCAGCGCCGGAGACTCAGGTTCGATCCCGACTACGGGCGCCGTCTGTACGGAGTTTGTACGTTCTCCCCGTGACCTGCGTGGGTTTTCTCCGAGATCTTCGGCTTCCTCCCACACTCCAAAGACGTACAGGTGTGTAGGTTAATTGGCTGGGCAAATGTAAAAATGTGTGTAGGATTGTGTTAGTGTGCGGGGATCGCTGGGTGGCGCGGACCCCGTGGGCTGAAGGGCCTGTTTCCGCGCTGTATCTCTAAATCTAAAAATGTGACCAGCCTGAGTGGACCTGTTGGGTCCAAGCCTCTCCTGATTGCCATTCCGCCTCCTTCTGATCCCACCTCTTCCGCTCCACTACCCCGCCCCTCATTGGCCGCCACTCCCATCACTCGTGGGGGTCCCGTCCCCTTCCCACTCCTCCAGGTCCTGCCTCTTCCGCTCTTTTCACCCCCCACCCCCCCATCGGCCGCCACTCCCGTCACTCGGGCGGGTCTCGTTCCCTCCCCCCCACCTTCCAGTCCCGCCTCTTCCGCTTTCCTCCCCCTCCCATTGGCTGCCACTGCCGTCACTCATAGGGGTCTCGTCCCCTCCCCCCCTCCTTCAGGTCCCGCCCCTTTCGCTCTTCTCACCCCCGCCCCATCGGCCGCCACTCCCGTCACTCGGGCGGGTCCCGTCCACTCCCCCTCCTTCAGGTCCCGCCCCTTTCTCTCTTCTCACCCCCCCCCCCCCATCGGCTGCCACTCCGTCACTCGGGCGGGTCTCGCCCCCGGCGGCCATCTTGGGCACGGCAAGTGTAAAAGACATTTATTCAATTTTTTAAAAAGTCATTTTTAAAGTTTAAAAAGTGAATAACTTTTTAAATATGACGTCCATTTGAACCGCAGCCCAATGGCGAGTAAGGTCGGCCTAAAATTGTTGCGCTATCGTGTACCGTTTTCGGGAACAAATCTATCCACAAACCCACAACTATATAAGATGAGAGTTTTGGTAATATATATAGATAGGAGTGCAATTAGGCCATTCGGCCCATCAAGTCTACTCCGCCATTCAATCATGGCTGATCTATCTCTCCCTCTCAACCCCATTCTCCTGCCTTCTCCTCATTACCTCCGGCAGGTCAGTCTTAAAGAAGTCCCCAACCTGCCCCAACTCCACAACGAACGATTCCTCCTCCACAATGATTGAATTGCTGACAAGTCACAGTGAAATTCTTTGCTTGCATACCCAAGGTATGCAAAGAGTCACCACATAAAGGGCGCTGACAAAGTCACAAAGTGTACACATTGTCCGCACCAGGTCCCCCTTTGTTCTCCCCCCCCCCCCCCCCCCCCACGTCTCGAGATATTGGAATATTGATAAATAAGTCAATTAAGCCATTCATCAGTTTCTTTACTTTGATCAATGTGGTTGTTTTTAATAGCAGGTTGTGATTGATCGAGCAGGAAGGGGTGCAATTCATGAATCTGAATAAGAAAAAATTTCTAACTTCGGAGTCCCAGTAAATGCCAAAAGTGGTCGCTCATAGTCTTCTTCTTCTTAAGCCCTTGGCTCCTCTAGGGAGCATAGGCCGTTAACAAATGTCCTCCACTTCACCCGGTCTTTCGAGATCTCCCCAGTTGAGCCCACTCCCAGACATTTCTGCCTGGACCCCTCTTCTCCAGCTGTTCCTGGGGCAAACTCTTTTCCTTTGTCCCTGGGGGTTCCATTTCAGGGCTTGCCGGGGCGATGTTTGTGGCGAGTTTTCTGAGGGTGTGTCCAATCCAACTCCATTTTCTCTTTCGAATTTGTAAGTCAATGGGATCCTGGCTTGTTCTTTCCCACAGGTCCACATTGCTTACGTTGTCTCTCCTCCAGATGTTCAGTTTCATCAGTTTCTTTACTTTGATCAATGTGGTTGTTTTTAATAGCAGGTTGTGATTGATCGAGCAGGAAGGGGTGCAGTTTGTGAGTCAGAATCAGGACAAATTTCTAACTTCGGAGTCCCAGTAAATGCCAAAAGTGGTCACTCATCGTTGAGGGCTAATCAATCACACAGTAGCACCTGGATGCATTTTATAAAATTGCTTCGCAAAATTAATCAACAAAACTTGACGCCACTTAATAACCCACCATTGAGTGACAACACTTCTCAAAGTCATCAAACTTGCTCACATTAAGCAATAGTAACTGCTGATGAATAATCTGTAAAGTGTCGGCATGGTGGCGCAGCGGTAGAGTTGCTGCCTCACAGCACCAGAGTCCCGGGTTCCATCCTGACTACGGGGGTGCTGTCTGTGCGGAGTTTGTACGTTCTCCCTCTGACCGCGTGGGTTTTCTCCGGGTGCTCTGGTTTCCCCCCACACTCCAAAGACGTGCAGGTTTGTAGGTTAATTCAGTAAAAATTGTAAGGTGTCCCCAGTGTGTAGGATAGTGTTCGTTGGTCGGTGCGGACTCGGTGGGCAGAAGGGCCTGTTTCCACGCTGTATCTCTAAACTAAACTAAACTGAACTAGACTAAACTAAATATCAGATTGACATCGCATGGCATGATCCTAGAACTGATAGACAGAAAAAGCTGGAGTAACTGCGGCACGGTGGCGCAGCGGTAGAGTTGCTGCCTTACAGCGAATGCAGCGCCGGAGACTCAGGTTCGATCCTGACTACGGGCGCCGTCTGTACGGAGTTTGTACGTTCTCCCCGTGACCGGCGCGGGTTTTCTCCGAGATCTTCGGTTTCCTCCCACACTCCAAAGACGTGCAGGTTTGTAGGTTAATTGGCCGGGCAAATGTAAAAATTGTCCCTAGTGTGTGTAGGATAGTGTTAGTGTGCGGGGATCGCTGGGCGGCACGGACCCGGTGGGCCGAAGGGCCTGTTTCTGCGCTGTATCTCTAAATCTAAAAAAATCTAAACTCAACGGTTCAGGCAGTGAAGGAATGGGTGACGTTTCAGGTCGAGACCCTTCTTCAAACCTGTACGCCTTTGGAGTGTGGGAGGAAACCGGAGCACCCGGAGAAATCCCACGCAGGTCACGGGGAGAACGTACAAACTCCATACAGACAGCACCCTTAGTCAGGATTGAACCCGGGTCTCTGGCGCTGTGAGGCAGCAACTCTACCGCTGCACCACCAATAATGGAATGATTTGCATTGAATAATAATTACAGACAGAAAGAAAAAGACTTGGAACTGACTTTCGCATATGTACAGATGATTTTAAAGGTGCAAATCCTCATAAGAAAAAGTCTGACTTATAATTATTTGCATTATTTCATTTAATGTTTTAAAATTATTTTACTTCAAAAATTGAGTTGCTGCTGAATATATATGTTTGCCTAATGATTATTTATGTACATAAATCTTGTACACACTTAGAAAGCAATGAGTCCTTTGATGAAAATCCCACAGAGCCTGACTCCTCAGGAACTGGAGCTTCTCACGAATTAACAATTTATTAATTATCAGAGAACTCACATCAAAGCACTTGCCCATTAGAGGTGGAAGTGAAGTTGATGCGGTCCACGAATCCACAGAATAAATTTGCAAACATTGACGTACTTCGAATAGTTTTTAGTTTTAGTTTTAGAGATTCAGCGCGGAAACAGTCCCATCGGCCCACCGAGTCCGCGCCGACCA
The DNA here is from genome assembly GCF_053455715.1 of Rhinoraja longicauda. Taxonomy (NCBI): domain Eukaryota; kingdom Metazoa; phylum Chordata; class Chondrichthyes; order Rajiformes; family Arhynchobatidae; genus Rhinoraja; species Rhinoraja longicauda. Next base: position 2,551,684 of record NC_135990.1, read on the forward strand.
GCGATCCCCGCACTCCAACACACGAGGGACAATTTTACCTTTGTACATTTTTTACCAAGCCAAATAACCTACAAACCTGTACGTCTTTGGAATGTGGGAAGAAACCGGAGCACCCAGAGAAAACCCACGCATGTCAAGTCAAGTCAAGTCAAGTCAAGTTTATTTGTCACATACACATACACGATGTGCAGTGAAATGAAAGTGGCAATGCCTGCGGATTGTGCACGAAAAAGAATTACAGTTACAGCATATAAATAAAGTTAATAAGTTACTATAGTGTAGACAAAAATGTAGTCCCTGGAGTTATAAAAGTTGACAGTCCTGATGGCCTGTGGGAAGAAACTCCGTCTCATCCTCTCCGTTTTCACAGCGTGACAGCGGAGGCGTTTGCCTGACCGTAGCATCTGGAACAGTCCGTTACTGGGGTGGTAGGGGTCCCTCATGATCTTGGTTGCTCTGGATCTGCACCTCCTGATGTATAGGTCCTGCAGGGGGGCGAGTGTAGTTCCCATGGTGCGTTCTGCCGAACGCACTACTCTCTGCAGGGCCATCCTGTCCTGGGCAGAGCTGTTCCCAAACCAGACTGTAATGTTGCCGGACAGGATGCTCTCTACAGCCCTGGAGTAGAAGCAATGAAGGATCCTCAGAGACACTCTGAATTTCCTCAGCTGTCTAAGATGGTAAAGGCGCTGCTTTGCCTTACCCACCAGTGCGGCAATGTGTGTTGCCCACGTCAGATCCTCTGCGATGCGGACTCCCAAGTATTTAAAACTGCTCACCCTATCCACAGTAGACCCATTTATCTCCAGTGGCGTGTACGTCCTTGGATGTTTAGCCCTTCTGAAGTCCACAATCAGCTCCTTCGTTTTAGTGACATTCAAGAGGAGGCTATTGTCCTGACACCAGAGTGCCAGATCAGCCACCTCCTCCCGGTAGGCCTTCTCATCGTTGTTGGAGATCCGGCCCACCACCACAGTGTCATCAGCAAACTTGATGATGGAGTTTGAGCTGAACCTTGCCCCACAGTCATGTGTGTACAGGGAGTACAGTAGGGGGCTAAGGACGCAACCCTGGGGGGATCCTATGTTCAGGGTGAGAACGTACATGGGGAGAATGTACAAACTCCGTACAGACAGCACCCGTAGTCAGGATCGAACCCGGGTCCCTGGCACTTATTGGAGATCTCTGTTTTCCTCCCACACTCCAAAGAAGTACAGGTGTGTAGGTTAATTGGCTTGGTGTAAATGTAAAAATTGTCCCTGGTGTGTGTAGGATAGTGTTAATGTGCGGGGATCGCTGGTCGGTGCGGACTCGGTGGGCCGAAGGGCCTGCTTCAGTGCTGCATCTCTAAATCTAAACTGAACTAAATGGCAGCCTTTATGACTTCAACTATTCCAAAGTGTTTCACAGCTGAGCTTTGAAGTGTAGTCAGTGGTGTAATGCAAGAAACATTGCAACTGATTCTTGACAGAAAGCTGCCACAATCAGTGGCATGTTCATATAATCAGTGTCTGAATGTTCTGGAAGAGGACCATAGAGTCCCCTTCACCCACATCCCTCCCTCTGCCTTTGCATCAAACTCCTCCTTTCCGCTAAACTGACAACCTTTTGTCGCCTTTGTCATTTGGTCCACCCATCGGCCAATCACCCCCCCACTCCCTCCTCTCAAAGTGCTGGAGTAACTCAGCAGGTCAGGCAGCATCTGTGGAGAACATGGATAGGTGACGTTTCACAGTGTGCTGGAGTAACTCAGTGGGTCAGGCAGCATCTGTGGAGAACATGGATAGGTGACGTTTCACAGAGTGCTGGAGTAACTCAGCGGGACAGGCAGCATCTCTGGAGAACATGGATAGGTGACGTTTCACAGAGTGCTGGAGTAACTCAGCGGGTCAGGCAGCATCTCTGGAGAACATGGATAGATGACATTTCACAGGGTGCTGGAGTAACCCAGCGGGTCAGGCAGCATCTGTGGAGAATATGGATAGGTGACGTTTCACTGAGTGCTGGAGTAACTCAGTGGGACAGGCAGCACCTCTGGAGAACATGGATAGGTGACGTTTAGGGTTGGGACCCTTTTTCAGACCCTGTCTGAAGAAGGGTGTTGACCTGAAACGTCACCCATTCCTTCTCTCCAGAGATGCTGCCTGTCCCGCTGAGTTACTCCAGCATTGTGTGTCTATCTTCGGTTAAGACCAGCATCTGTAGTTCCTTCCTACACAGGCCCTTCAGCCCATCGTGTCTGAGCAGACCATCAAGCCCCCGTTCACGCCAATCCTCCACCCAACTCTTCGTGAGCCGCTGTTACTCCAGCAATGCGCTGTGTGACTATGAGCGGGACATTCAATGGTCCATGGAACACTTCCCATTGGAATGGTTTGTACGCCATCTTGCTGGAATAGCCGCAATATTTTGATTGCTCCATGCAAAATAACGTTTGCTGTTTTCTACAAAAGAGATAAATAGATAGCAACAGCTTTCTTCCTGCATGTTACATTGGATAACCCATCTGTTCGAAGAATTTTGCGTTACAAACAACAAACAAACAAAAAGTAAAGAATTGTTATATTTGGAACAGTGTGGAAACAGGCCCTTCGGCCCACTGAGTCCATGCCGACCAGCGATCGTACATACACTATTTCTTTGGAAATTGGAGGAACATCACCTCATATTTCGCCTGGGCAGCTTGCAGCCCAGCGGTATGAACATTGACTTCTCCAACTTTAGATAGTTCCTCTGTCCCTCTCTTCCCCTCCCCCTTCCCAGATCTCCCTCTATCTTCCTGCCTCCACCTATATCCTTCCTTTGTCCCGCCCCCCCTGACATCAGTCTGAAGAAGGGTCTCGACCCGAAACGTCACCCATTCCTACTCTCCTGAGATGCTGCCTGACCTGCTGAGTTACTCCAGCATTTTGTGAAATAAATACACTATTTCTTTAATCAGAGGGTGGTGAATCTGTGGAATTCGTTGCCACACAAGGTTGTGGAGGCCAAGTCAGTGGATAATTCTACGGCGGACATAGACAGATTCTTGATTAGTACGGGTGTTGGAGGTTTTGGGGAGAAGGCAGGAGAATGGGGTTGGGATGGAGAGATAGACCAGCCATGATTGAATGGCGGAGTAGACTTGATTTGCCGAATGGACTAATTCTGCTCCTATCAATAGACAATAGACAATAGGTGCAGGAGGAGGCCATTCGGCCCTTCGAGCCAGCACCGCCATTCAATGTGATCATGGCTGATCATTCTCAATCAGTACCCCGTTCCTGCCCTCTCCCCATACCCCCTGACTCCGCTATCCTTAAGAGCTGTATCTAGCTCTCTCTTGAATGCATTCAGAGAATTGGCTTATCACTTATGACATGGCTGGTGCCATCCAACGGGACAATTTAGAGAAGCCAATTAACCTGGTAATCGCTGGTCGGCATGGACTCTGTGGGCCGAAGGGCCTGTTTCTACACTTTCTCTGAATTAAACTAAACTAAAAATGCCCATCAGATCCACAGCAAATGTCCCTCGTACAGACGTGATGGTTGTTAGATTAATTAGTGTGCTAACCAGCCTGACAGCAGATGGGTGATGGGACAATTAGGAGGGATTTATTTGATGGTCGCAGAGAGAATGGGCCATCTCCACACCAACATTGAACATTTTATTTGATTGCAAACATCAAAGCTGCAAAACATAGCATGCATAATAATGAGAGGATTTAAACTGAGCCTTTCCAAAATTCATGAATTAGATTCCAGTCAGGCTTGTTGGTTGCAGTTAGTGACACAGCATAGAAACAACCTCTGGCCCACCGGGTCCACGCCGACCATCGGTCACCTGACCACACCCATCTCACTTTTGCATCCATTCCCAGCCCATTAGGAGAAATTTGCAGAGGGCTGATTAACCTACAAACCTGCAGCGTAGGTTTACTAGGTTAATTCCCGGAATAGCGGGACTGTCATATGTTGAAAGACTGGAGCGACTAGGCTTGTATACATTGGAATTTAGATGAGAGGGGATCTTATCGTAACGTATAAGATTATTAAGGGGTTGGACACGTTAGAGGCAGGAAACATGTTCCCAATGTTGGGGGAGTCCAGAACCAGGGGCCACAGTTTAAGAATAAGGTGTAGGCCATTTAGAACTGAGATGAGGAAAAAAATGTTCAGTCAGAGAGTTGTGAATCTGTGGAATTCTCTGCCTCAGAAGGCAGTGGAGGCCAATTCTCTGAATGCATTCAAGAGAGAGCTAGATAGAGCTCTTAAGGATAGCGGAGTCAGGAGGTATGGGGAGAAGGCAGGAACGGGGTACTGATTGAGAATGATCAGCCATACGACAGAACTTTATCCATCCCCAGAGAGAAATTGTTGTGCCAACAGTGACAACACCCAACAAGGCACACGAAAACCTGAAATTAAAATTAAATTAAAAGTGGGGGAAAAAAGGACTGCTGGCTGGCTGCCATGTGCACAGCGCCTTCACCGGAACGAACAAACACAGGCTTATCCCCTGGGCAGAGGATTGTAAACTAGATTGCCCCCCCTGCCCCCTCCCCCACACACCGAGTCCCCCTTTGTTCTCCTACCGTCCCTCACGGCGGTCCCCATTGTTTTTCCCCTCCCCCCCCATCACCTTGTCGACCGCTGGTCCCGGTCGATCGCAAGGCCTCACCACCGCCAAAGCTCCCACTGCCGTTTAATGTGGGCAGCTTCACTTAATACCCAACAATCTGGTCAGAGTCCTAGTATTACCTGGAGTATTGTGTACAGTTTTGGTCTCCTAATCTGAGGAAAGACATTCTAGCCTTAGAGGGAGTACAGAGAAGGTTCACCAGATTGATCCCTGGGATGGCAGGACTTTCATATGAAGAAAGACTGGATAGACTCGGCTTGTACACGCTGGAATTTAGAAGACTGATGGGGGAAAATTCTTAAGGGGTTGGAGAGGCTAGATGCGGGAAGATTGTTCCCGATGTTGGGGAAGTCCAGAACCAGGGGTCACAGTTTAAGGATAAGGGGGAAGTCTTTTAGGACCGAGATGAGAAAACATTTCTTCGCACAGAGAGTGGTGAGTCTGTGGAATTCTCTGCCACAGAAGGTAGTTGAGGCCAGTTCATTGGCTATATTTAAGAGGGAGTTAGATGTGGCCCTTGTGGCTAAAGGGATCAGGGGGTATGGAGAGAAGGCAGGTACGGGATACTGAGCTGGATGATCAGGCATGATCATATTGAATGGCGGTGCAGGCTCGAAGGGCCGAATGGCCTACTCCTGCACCTATTTTCTATGTTTCTATGTTTCTAGTCAGAGAGACGAATGCAATAGCAAAGCACTGGCATTTAGATAGACACGTGGAAGTGCAGGGAATAGAGGGATATAGATGTAACACTGCCTGGAAACAGGCCCTTCAGCCCAACTTGCCCACACCGGCCAACATGTCCCAGCTACACTACTCCCACCTGCCTGCGTTTGGCCCGTATCCCTCCAAACCTGTCCTGTCCATGTCCCCGTCTAACTGTCTCTTAAACGTTGTGCGGCACGGTGGCGCAGCGGTAGAGTTGCTGCCTTACAGCGAATGCAGCGCCGGAGGCCCAGGTTCGATCCTGACTACGGGCGCCGTCTGTACGGAGTTTGTACGTTCTCCCCGTGACCTGCGTGGGTTTTCTCCGAGATCTTCGGTTCCCTCCCACACTCCAAAGACGTGCAGGTGTGTAGGTTAATTGACTGGGTAAATGTAAAAATTGTCCCTAGTGTGTGTGTAGGATAGTGTTAGTGTGCGGGGATCGCTGGGCGGCGCGGACTCGGTGGGCCGAAGGGCCTGTTGCCGCGCTGTATCTCTAAATCTAAAAAATAGTCCCAGCCTCAACCACCTCCTCTGGCAGCCCGTTCCATACACCCACCACCCTCTGTGTTGTGGATGATGTGGAGGCAGATGAGATCAGTGTATCATGTGTATCACTTGGCATCATGTTCGGAACAGCATTAAATGCGCTACAATCCACGTCGTACAATTCGCTCATGGCCCTGTCATTTTTGCATTAAATTGTCTAACACACACAGGACGATGTCAGCGAGATCTGTCATCAGCTTTGAAGATAAACAAGAGCATCTGGCTGATGTATCATTAGCAGCCCTTCCTCGTATTGTGTTCGACGTCTCATTAAGACTTGTGGGAGGAAGCGATTTTGCTGAAGGTTTTTTATTATCTGCATCTTCCCAAAGGAGGGTGAGATTGCGATGTCGCCTTTGGTAGTTCCTGTCGGTTTGGTTGTTGTGTTGGTTAGACAGACACAAAAAGCTGGAGTAACTCAGAATAGGCAGCATCTCTGGAGAGAAGGAATGGGTGATGTTTCGGGTCGAGCCCCCTCCTTCAGGTGCTGATTTACACCGAAGATAGACGCAAAATGCTGGAGTAACTCAGCGGGACAGGCAGCATCTCAGGAGAGAAGGAATGGGTGACGTTTCGGGTCGGGACCCTTCTCAGATCATACTAGAATCGGCAGCAAAACGATGGTACAAATGAGAAGAGAGAACATCTAGGCTAGGACTGTGCAAAGCGGACAGGATCTCTCAAACCTAAAGATGTCTCACATTCGTCTCGTCGCTTACAACCCAGCAGAATGAATATTGATTTATCTAACTAAGGGGGTGGTGAATCTGTGGAATTCCTTGCCACAGAAGGCTGTGGAGGCCAAATCAGTGGATAGTTTTAAGGCAGAGATAGATAGATTCTTGATTAGTGTGGGTGTCAGGGGTTATGGGGAGAAGGCAGGAGAATGGGGTTAGGAGGGAGAGATAGATCAGCCATGATTGAATGTCGGAGTAGACTTGATGGGCCAAATAGCCTAATTCTACTCCTATCCCTTATGATCGTGTGAACCATTGTATCCCCTCTCTCTCCGTCCCTCCCCCACCCAAGTTGTTTTACTAGTTTCAAAGTCGTCTTGTTGAGTCTCATTGTCTGTAACTCGTTTTCACCTAGCCCACAGTCAACAATGGGCTGCATCCTTTACCATCATCACTTTTTTGCATATCGTTTGTTCTACATCACCGTCTACATCTCTCCTCCCCTTTTCCCCTGACTCTCAGTCTGAAGAAAGGGTCTCGACCCGAAACGTCACCTATTCCTTTTCTCCAGAGATGCTGCCTGTCCCGCTGAGTTACTCCAGCATTTTGTGTCTTCATCTAAAGATATCTTCTGCCAGATACAATGTGGAAGAAAATAACTGCAGACGCTGGTACAAATCGAAGGTATTTATTCACAAAATGCTGGAGTAACTCAGCAGGTCAGGCAGTATCTCAGGAGAGAAGGAATGGGTGACGTTTCGGGTCGAGACCCTTCTTCAGAATGTGGTATCTAGAGGACAGAATATGTTAATGGTTGTCACATGAAAAGCAAACACCAATCAAAAGATTGTTCGAACAAGGAGAGAGGTCATTTAGTCCCCCAAGCCCAAATCCATTGCAGTTAGGGTTGCCATATTAGCCGGGACATCCCATACTTTGTGCTGAATTAGTTTGTCCCGTATGGGACTGCCCTTGTCCCGTGTTAGTAAGGTTGCCAACTTCCTCACTCCCAAATACATAGAAACAGAGAAACATAGAAACATAGAAAATAGGTGCTGGAGGAGGCCATTCGGCCCTTCGAGCCAGCACTGCCATTCGAATTAGAATTAGAATTAGAATTAGAATTCTTTTATTGTCGTTGCAACAGGTACAACGAAATTAAAAAATAGCAATCCTGACAGTGCGTAACACGAAAGTAAAACATATATGCAATAAATGCAAAACAAATAAATACAAATGTATTAAATACAAAAGTTTTAACAGTGTGACCTAGTGCAGTTCTCGTATGGCCCTGGGGTAAAAACTGTTCTTGAGTCTGTTTGTTCGGGATTTGATCGACCTGAAACGTCGACCAGAGGGCAGAAGAACAAACAGACGGTGGCCGGGGTGGGATGGGTCTTTTATTATTTTGCCTGCTCTACTGAGGCAGCGTAGGCTGAACAGGTGCTCCAGGGAGGGCAGTGAGCAGCCGATGATCTTCTGGGCCGTCGTGATGACCCTCTGAAGGGCCTTCCTGTCCTTTTCTGAGCAGCTGGCATACCATGTGGTTATACAGTATGCCAGCACACTCTCGATGGAGCAGCGATAGAAGGACATCATGAGCTTCTCCTGCAGGTTGGTCTTCCTGAGGATCCTCAGGAAGTGGAGTCTCTGCTGTGCCTTCTTCACTGTGGTAATGGTGTTGGTAGACCAGGTAAGATCCTCTGTGATGTGCGTACCCAGGAACCTGAAAGCGGGTACCCTTTCCACACAGACCCCATTGATGTAGAGTGGGGATCATGGCCTATCATCCACAATCAGTAACCCGTGCCTGCCTTCTCCCCATATCCCTTGATTCCACTAGGCCCCAGAGCTCCATCTAA